>NC_081412.1:570421857-570721857 GCF_030272615.1 Cryptomeria japonica | reverse complement strand
TTCCAGATAGATATGGCATGCTCCTGAGTTGACATTGGTCAAGGAGATTGAATGGTTACTTTTTGACCGATTTCTCTCACATGTGGCTGCCATGGAGAGGTGTACCAAACCAGATCAGGATATATAATACCCCAAGATTAAGATTGATGATAACAATGAAATTCTTTTCCTAGAAACAGATCTAGGGAATTACAGACCAAAAGCTACAAAGGTTTTGATGCTTCAAAACCGAGTTGAAAAAATGGAACGAAATCATGAGATTGTGAATTCCATGAAAGTTGTAGTAGAGAGTGATCATGATACAGATGACAAAATTGATATGCTTGAATTCCATGAAATTCTGACACTTGAAGAAATTAGAGAGGCCTCTCCTAGGCCAGATGAAGAAATTACAGATAAAACCAGAGAAGAAATACATGACTAAGATCAAGTTTGGACATTGAGATTTGATGGTTCAAAGTCAAAGAAAGGATCAGGAGCCGGATTTGAAATAATCAGTCCCTCAAGGGAAACTTATTTGGCCTCCTATAGATTACAGTTTCCATGTACGAACAATGTTGTTGAGTATGAATCCTTAGTTCAAGGGTTGTTATTGGCCATTCAGATGAAAGTAAAGATTATACATGTGTTTGGAGATTTAGAAATTGTAGTAAGACAAGTGCGAAAGAAATATGCCTGCCACAACAAAAGATTGACAAAATACCACAATATGATATGAGATCTCATCGAAATCTTTGATGCTTTCAATATCAAGTCAATATATACAGATTACAGAACCAAGTGACAAATGCACTTGCAGAAGTTGCCAGTTCTTTGGCACCCATCACCATGGAAGGATTAAAGAAGTTTACAGTGGAACTCACATCAGTTCCATCCGTACCAGATAATGTCACCAATTTCCAAGTTTTTGAAGACGATAAGCATATATTAGATTTTCTGACAAATACAGATATTTTCCTGAGTCAGGTTATTGATGAAGAGGAAGCCGAAGTAGCAGAATATGATTCAGATGGTATCCTATATTTGAAGACACACTTCATTCCTAAGGGAATGATAGAGCTAGAAATAATATTTGATCGAGATAAACTAAAGGTAGAAAGATTGCATGACTCAAGTGGAAGTGCCTGTGAAACGGTGAATTTGGGAAATGACAAAGAAGTTAAGAATGTATTCATAGGGAAAGCATGCATACCCAGTGAAAGGGAAGGCATATTGAAGAACATGAGAGTTTTTCCTGATGTGATTGCATGGGGGTATGATGATTTGAAGACATATGATACATCAATCATTACACATATTATTCCCTTGAAACCAGATACTAAGACATTTACGCAGAGATAGAGGCTAGTGAACCCTTTGTTGGAGCCTCTCATATATCAAGAAGTGAATAAATTGTTATCAACAAGGATTATCTTTCTCGTGCGACACTCGACGTGGGTCGCCAATTTGGTCCCAGTTAGAAAGAAGAGTGGAGAGATAAGGTTTTGTGTTGATTTCAAAAATTTAAATTAAGCATCGGAGAAAGACAACTACCCGCTCCCATCATTGGATGAGTTTTTACAGATTGTGAATGGATCGCATATAATGTCCTTTTTGGATGGATATTCAGGATACAATCAGGTGATGGTAGAATATTAAGATAGATTAAAGACAACCTTCACCATGAAGTGGGGTACGTTTGCATATAGAAGGATGCCATTTGGCTTAATCAATGTTGGAGCCACGTTCCAGAAAGCTATGGATATTGCATTTGAATATTTGATTGGAAAATGTATCATTATTTACATGGATGACATTATAATTTTCTCAAGGAAAAGAGAAGATCACATTGAAGATTTGAGAAAGGTGTTTCAAAGATGCGGAAAATACGAAATATCTCTTAATCCCAAGAAATGCATATTTGGGGTTACAGAAGGTAAATTGTTAGGACATATTATCTCAGAGAAAAGAATCTCCATTGATCCAGAAAGAGTTGAATCTATATCCAAGATAAACCTCTCGAACAGTAAGAAAGAACTGAAGTCCTTCTTTGGTAAGATCAATTTTGTGAGGAAATTTATCATTGGATTTGTTGAGATAATATGGCCATTGAATGAAATGTTGAAGAATGGTGCTAAGATGGAATGGACTACAGAAGAAAATAAAGCATTTGAAGAAAGTCCACCATCGTTGAGGCTCCTATTTTGGTCAGTCCTGATTATGAGAGACCTTTTTATGTGTATTCATTCGCCTTAGAACATACTTGTGTTGCAATCCTTACACAGAAGAACGAAGATAAAGATGAACATCCCATAGCATTTATGAGTGTACCGTTGAAAGATGCGGAGCTGAGATATCCAAACGTAGAGAAACAAGCTTATGCTTTGGTGAAAGCAATAAAGAAATTCAGACATTACATTTTGAGGGAAAAAGTTCATGCCATTGTCCTAGATGCAACAGTTAAGACACTCCTTATGCAAAATGAATTAGGAGAAAGGAGAGGAAAGTGGATTGCCACTATCCAGGAGTATGACATTGAGATCCAACCAATGAGACTTGTTTGAGGTCAAGCCTTAGTGCAGACTTTAGCAGTTGATGGACCCAAATTAGTCCAACAAGTCTATGCAATTGAGGACGTCACTCCAGATGAATGGTATAGAGATATTGCTTGTTATTTATTGAACCATAAATGCCTCACGCATATGAGCCTTGCTCAGAAAAGAGATTTAAGATTAAAGTGTCAACATTTTATGTTACAAGGTTCAGTTTAATACCGAAGAAATCATGAAGGAATATATTGAAGATGTGTTGGAAAGAATGAAGCTAAACAGATTGCGGAGCATTTTCACAACAAATTTGGGATAGGTCGTGGTGCAAGCTTGGCTACTGCGCACCAAATTTTGAGATCGGGCAATTATTGGCCTACCTTGTTTTGAGATACTCATGAACATGTGAAGATGTTTCACACATGCCAGGTTGTTGTCATTCGAGAGAAGAATCCAGCTATGTTGTTGCAGCCCATGATTGAGTCCAGACCTTTCGCTATGTGAAGTATCGACTTCATTGGTATGATCAATCCGCCTTCCTCTGTGCAACACAGGTGCATTCTAACCGCGACTGATTACTGTACTTAGTGGTCAGAAGCTCAAGTTTTGAAGTTATGTACAACTGACGTTGTGATTAAATTCTTAGAGGAGAACATCATTACTAGGTTTGGTTGTCCACATGCTATTGTTTGTGATAATGGTTATGTCTTTACATCATTGAAATTTTTGAATTGGGCTTTTGAATATGTTATAACCCTTAAGTTTTCATCGAATTATTATCCTCAGGGTAATGGGTTGGCTGAATCAATGAATAAGAATTTGCTGAGTGTGATTAAGAAATTGTTAGAGAAAAATCCAAAAGATTGGCACACACAATTGAGATTCTCCCTTTGGGTAGATAGAACGAGAATGAAGAATTCATTGGGGACATCCCCATATTTTCTAGTATATGGCCAAGAGCCTATCTTCCTTGTACAACTGAGAATTCCTACATTGAGATTCATACAAAATTACATGGAAGGCGAAGACAGAGTGCAAATGACTGACACAGTTGATAAACTTAGAAGAAAAAAGAGATAAAGCATTAAAGAATTTCGCCAAACATCAGGCCATAGTTAAGAGATGGTTTGATAGACAAGCATGGGTAAAAGCCTTTAGGATTTCTGACCTAGTGCTATATTGGGATAAATCCCACGAAAGAAGGGGAGATCATGACAAATTTGACAAACTATGGAAAGGCCCCTATCAGATTGTTGAGATACTTGGAGAGAATGCATTCAAGCTGAGAACCTTAACTGGTGAGGATGTTTTGTTTCCCACCAATGGACAATTCCTCAAGCATTACTTCCAACCTTAGGTTTCTTTTGAAGCCTACCCCTTGTATCATAGTTAGAATAGGTCTTCTTTGGTTTGCCTTAGTTTAGGTTTGCTTTTGGTTTTAGGTTGGTTTTGCTTTAGGTTTTAGGTCGGCTTTGCTTAGGTGTTAGTTCTGAGGGATATCCGCTTGTGATGTGGAAGTTGTTGTCAAGACACACTCTGGGTTCCACCAGGTTTTGTTTAGTCCATTTCTTGAGCGATACCTCATGAATTTCTTTGAATTAGAGATTGTTTTTATATAGTGTATCATAGGTTGAACCCGTATTTGATAATATTGGAAAACTTTTATTGTATTTTGATGCTAACATCATTTGATTATTATATTTTATACATATTAATTTTATCCGAGTTATTATAGATTCTCAGGTGAAGCTGTGACTAGTGAAAAATCCTATATCCTACTTCAATGTCATTGTAATTCTCGAACCCTAGTAAGTTCATTACTTACGAGGCAAAGGAATTGACGGAATTTGAAAGTACGTGAAAAGGAAATATCAAAAAAGAAAAAAAGAAAGAAAAAAATGTAATGCAAAGAAATGAAATATCTAAATTGGCTAATGGGAATATACGAGTAACTCCATTGGGGCTATAGATGCCTGAGTGGCAGTGGAGCAATATTCGTGAGATTATAATTGATTGCTTGAGAAGTATGGACATCTTATGTAGCTAGTCTCACTGGATCCTTTGACTTTACAATATTCTTGTGAAGGTAACAAATGCAATTACACACACTTGGATAATCAATGACTAAGTAACTTGATACGATTCTTGGATTCCATCTTTTCAAATGTGTTTTCTAACCTTTTGCTATGTTATACAATGATTAATTGAAGATTCTAAGAGTCGGATTGAGCTTTGTTCTTAGAAATGTTCTGGAACATTTCCTTAGTGGAGTTGCCAGATGTTGTGACCTTTTCACACATCACCCCATTGCTAATAGGGACCCCCTCTTTTCTTGCTTTCTACACTGTTAGGTCAGGGTTTTGGTTGCTTAGTGGGCAATTTTGTGTTTCCCATGCCCGAGCCTCAAAGTTTTTGATCATGCCTAGTGTCGTTTAGGGTTTTTTGAAGTTATATGATCAAGTTGCAAATGTTGATATTTTAATGATCCTAATTTTTGTCGAAGGGTTGACCTTATTGAGCGTTAATGTGTTTTTAAACACGTACATCGGTGATTTTAAAGTGCCAAGGTATTTTTAGACCTTTTGGAGTTTTTTTCTCGCTCCTAGGTATTATTCAAGTTGATTTCGCACTTTATCCCAATAAATTTCATTGTGTTTCGCTCATTTTTTTGGAAAATTTGCCTAAGTCCAATTGAGTTTTATCAAGTTTTAAAGTTTTCTAGTGATTTTGAGAGGTTAAAATGTCAAATTCCTAAGGGAAATCCATATTCCAAGGGTTGGAAGGTCAAATTCCATGCTAGAGGTGCTTTTCCCCTCATATTCCAGACTACCCATCTTTTTCCCCCACTCAAAATCCACACTACACATGGGTTTCCCCTAAAATCCATATTGGTTATGATTTTCCACCACTGTTTATCCATGCATGGTTCCTTTTTCCCTTGGAAGCATCAAATTTGACTAAGTGTCAGGATTTTGTCCTGTCTGCCTTCGTTTTTCCACTGGGAGTGCAGACTATAGTGCGGATGAAGTTGAGGATGATTCCATACCTGGGTCAATTTTCCACCAGGCTGTTTGTGACAAGTTAATGCGGATTTTTGTGCAAACTCTTAGTCCATACTCAAGTCGATTTTTCACTGAGAGTAATATGATGAATTTTGAGTCCGGATTTTCATCCAGACTGGGGTCGAAATTCCACCAGGGAGTATTTTTTGCAAATGAGGTGATTTTTTTGTATGGATTTTTATCCATGCACGTATCGATTTTCCCTTGGCTTGTTTTGTATGCATTTTGATGAGTTTTAGGATGGATTTTTGTCCATACTGAGATTGATTTTCCCTTGTGGGGAATATTTTGACGTTTTAAATGATTTTCAATGGGATTTCTTAATCCCTACCTATATCGATTTTCCCCTAGAGGCTCAATTTTGACTTAAAATTAAAATATTTAATAAATGAGCCCCATTTTAATTGGTTTTTAATGATGATTGACGATTATTTATAATTTTAAAAAACAAAATTAAATAACTTGCAATGAGCATTTAATGTTTTTACTCTCCAAGAAGCAACTTAGTGTTGAAGTGAAGTGTTGAAGTGAAGTGTTTGATTGAAGGCCTCCATGTTTTCTAGCTTAGCAATCCTTTCCATTGCTGCCATTGAGGTTTATTGCGTCCATTTCTAGATTTTTGATTTTTTGGTGTGTTGGCATTCTACACTCAGATGAGGATGGTTGATGTTGTCATTGATGGCAACCAACCGGTAACAGGATTCTACAGGTTCACCGGCAACGTAGACATCATTCATCGACACTAGTAGGCACAACAAAGTTCATTCACCGGCAACGAAGCATACTAGCATCCATGCCGACATAAGACGAGTTTTGTTTATTGTATTGCAATGTAATTATTTGTAAGCCGACATGATGTATTGTAAAGACTCATATATGTATGAGATCTTATAGGTCATTTTTGATATAGCATGAAGAGGAAATTATGTAATGGGATTATGTAGAAGATAGCGAAAAGATTTTATAATAAGGCAGATAGGTTATGTGAGTGAATATCATTCACCAGAAGGTTTTTGGTTAAGGTTTTTGAATGAGCTTAAACCAGTACTGAATCAAGCATTGCAGATGCTATTTTGAGCAGTACATTGTCTTGGATTTAATTATCCATTTTGTAGTAAGTGAGACTCTTTCATTGAGCAGTGAGCTCTAGGATGTTGGCCTTCCTGCATGTGCAACCCCCTATTGTAAGTAATATTTATTCATATTGGCCAGTGAGTAAATATTGTGGGTCACAAATCCCACCGAGGTTTTTCCCTTACCGGGTTTCCTCGCCAAATATCTTGTGTTATGGTTTGCATTTATGTTGTCTTTGTTATTTCTATTTGCTACATTATTACTTGTTTACCGATACATTAATTTGAGTTGCAAAGTTATAAATAAGTTCAAATATTCCATTAACCAGTTAGACACTGATTCATCTCCCCCCTCTCAGTGTCTTCGGGACTGTCATTGCATCTAACAAGTGGTATCAGAGCTCAGTCCTCTATTTACAAAAACCTAACAGCTTGAGGAAGATTATGAAACTGGTACTAATGGAGAGTTTGAGAAAACAGTTGGAAGGAGCTCTTGAAGAATTTGATGCAGAAAAATTGAAGAATATCAAACTTGAAGATAATCTGAGGACTTCCTAGGAATTCATTAAAGGACTTCAAGAGAACCTAGTTATAGCACAAAACAAGAGGAAGGAACTTCATGAGCGAATGCGGAAACATGATGATGAAAAGGAAACTCTTAGAGATATTGTAGAGAAGTTGAGGCAAGAGAACACTAACATGAGGAATGAAATGCAAGATTTAACCATGAAGCTATGTAAGGATATTGAAGACAAGAAGAAGAATGAAAACGACTTGACTAGTAGACTTAATGATGGAGCAAATGAAAATTTGAGACTTTGTCATGAGAATGATATGCTAAAGATAGATCTGATTCACATGCAACATGATAAAGAGGAGCTTAGGAGACAAATTGGCATTCTGGAAAATGAGTTGATCATTGCAAATGATCACAAAGACAAATTCAAGAAAAGTCCAGAAAGGCTCGATGACATGCTGAAAAGATAAAAACTTGATGGAGATACAATTGGACTTGGATTTGAACATGGAGAAAGTTCCAGGACTACAAATAATCAAGATCACAACAAACCGGTAAGACAACCTAATGCTTATAAATTTAATGGGAAATGTTTTAATTGCAACAAATTCGGTCATAGAGCAAATCAGTGCAAATTTAGAAATAATCAAAATACAAATTTACCCACCGGCCAATGTTCCAAATGCAATAAAGTTGGTCATAACTTAGAAAATTACAGAATGAATGTGAAATGCTATGTTTGTGGTAGATTTGGACATTTATCTAATTAATGCAGAACACAAACCGGTCAAGGATATGGAAAGGCTATTCAGAGGAATAATGTAACTTGTTATGCATGTAATAAGATTGGACATATTACAAAATTTTGTAGAAGCAAGACTATACCGACGAACAATAAAGGATCCAATGAGAAAGGAAAGGAAAAAGTAAATGAAATAAAGCAAGAATTTTCAAAACAATGGATCAAGAAGAGAGATCGAAGGGTTGATGAATATGTTTCTACACCAGTAGAACAAAGTAACCCTCCACCAGTAGGAGATTCTTCATCTAACTAAGGAATAATCCTTAGAGGGTATGGCACAAAATTGAAAACCATGCATTCTACCCTTGGTTGATGGTAAGAAGTTACATTTCTTCTTTACCGGCAGATGTGTTAAGATTTCACTTAGCCGGCAAGCATTTAATGCGGTTTTTGAAGAAATTTTTGGTTATAAAACACCGGAAACCCCTCATTTCAATCCACCAAGCATCCAAGCATTCGAAGAGCACAAAGAGAGAGCAAAGGCATTCTAAAGGCGAAGCAGCAAAGATCGTTCAAGCATTCAAGGATTTCACAAGTCAAAAGGTATTTTTTGAAATGGCATTTTCATCTTCTGCGCCTGAATTTATTGCAAACCCTACTGTAGTAGAAAAAATTAAGCGCCTTAGACCCGTGTTTAAATTCATCCTTGAGATTGCTAAGCAATATGATTCTATCGGAGCCTTTTTTAAGATTCTGAAGGGAGTTGCTTTTGTCGAAGACTCGAGGATTTACATTCACTGCAACATACAAAATTTAGGTCTAATGATTTGAAGAACATATACAAGGATGTTATAACTGATGAACAAGGTTTAGTCAAGCCGGAGCATAAGATTGTTGAGGATTTAGGATTTGTTGAAATTGTGAACATTCTTGAATTTCCGGATAAGATAGTTCATCTTGTACTGAGTAGAGTTCATGGGGAGTTTATGCGGCTAGACTTTGCTTTTAAAATCACTAAGGAAGCAATTAAGGCAGTTACTGGTTTACCCTCAACTGGTACTAGGCCCGACAAAAAGAAGAAGATACCAAACAAGGGTGTTATGGACCTAACCGGAGCTACATTTGACAACGGATCTCTTAGGGTTAATGATATCACTGATGCAAATGTGAAATATGTGAGCATGGTATTTGGATACAGAGTTACACATGCAAATAAGTTAAATTTTGTTTGTAATTTGTGTATTCTTAGTCCATATGAGATGGTTAAGAAAAATGCTAAAATTGACATCTGTGAGTGGCTTAAGGATGAATTGCTAGATAACTTGAAGAAAATTAAGGGTGACAAGAAGGGGACATTCCATTTTGGGATTCTACTTGTGTGTTTAATGCTTTACTTCACAAAGGAGATACCCAACATTGGTCACAAGGACTTTGCATATGGCATCCCAGTAGGTAGACAGATCATGGAAGCTATCATCGACATAGGTGCTAATAGTGATGACATGGTCAAAGCTTATTTCAAAAACTTCCAAACCAAAATGAAGGCTAGAGAAAGGATATTGTAGAGCATTGTGGATAAGTATGATAAGCAATTTTTTTTGTAATCAAAAGAGATGAAACATGGATGGAAGTTGTTACTCCTAGAACTATTTGGATAACAGAGATGGGATATGAAGTCGATCTTAATATTCTTGAGGCTTATGCTAAGACACTTCTTGATGCACCTAGGGAACCTTCAGAAGAAATTTTTGGTAGTGCTGAGACTATTGAGAGTGTTGTTTTGATGCAAAAGCAGAGAAAAAGAAGAGAAAAATTCATCAGAGATGCATCCAAGATGGCTAAAGAAGTCAAGGAAAATGTGATAAACTTGAGTGGTATTTATGCTAGTGAACTGGAAGGACTGGAACCGGTAGCTCATGTTTCACCAGTTGTCACGTCTTCTTATACAGACAATGGTAAGGTAGCAAAGTTCAAAAGAGTTGAAAGGAAGAAGAGGAAACCTTCATTGGTACCTTCTCCTTCTCCTAAAAAGGCAAGAACATTAAGGAAGAAGCAACATGTTGTAAGGGAGCCTAAGAAGAAACTAACTCCAAAGAAGAAACAACCTAAGGCACTAGACACCCTTACATAGGAGGAACTGGTAAATGAAATTACTCAAGATGGTAATCTTTGCAATGTGAATAAACTTTATCATTCATTCAAGGATTCTGATAAGGACACAATAGAGGAGAGCATCATTTTTGCATCTTGACATCTACAAGAAAGTTTTGATTGAGGTTGTAGATGATCTTCCTAATGACTTGTACATAAGATTAGAGGCTAAAAGGATGTCAGTGATGGAATTGGACAAAAAGTTAAAGGTAGAAGCATTGTTGGCCGTTCACCCTATTAATTCCAGGGAAGAGATTGATGAACTGATTGCTGAAGCCAACCGATCGATTTTTATGAGTTGTCATCAGCAGGTCAGCCTAATGGCAGGTAGAGTGAAAGAGATAGCTGATGAAACTGCAGACAAATGGGACATATTTTTGTTGAAAAAGAAAAGAAAGAGGAAAGGGAGAGACAAAAAATGGATAAATATTTTGCGAAGTCATATCAAAAGGACAAAGGTAAAAGAAAAATTGGTAGTGTACCTATTATAAAGGTCATAGATAACCTTTCTCCACTAGCACGGGACACCCCACCAATAACTTCAGTAACACCAGTACATACAGACAGTCAACTGGATAAGGAGGCTGAACAAATAACACATGATGATACTAATCCGGATTCCGAAATTATCTTTACTATGAATGTAGATACATAGGATGTTAATAATGTTATGGATAAAGAGACTGCAGAGGTTAAGACAACTGATGCTACAAACATTGAGATCTTTGAGTCGCCGGTTAACACTGCTGACTCTCAAAACATTGAAATACCGACAAAAGCTAAGAAGCCCGACACTAAAAAACTGGCAGATGCAGAGGCTCATACACACACTAAGAAAATAGTAAAAACAAAGGTAATAACACAGAGTGAGAAACCGACAACAACTGTAAATAAAGAGGAAACAAATGATAGTAACAAGGAAGAAATTGTTAAGGTAATTGGTCAAGTATCTTTGGAAAAGAAATTTATTGTAGAACCGAGCACATCTACTACAGATTTCAGACCTAAAAATGTAACAAATGTTCTTTTGGATTCAATTAAGAGGATCACAGAGTGCAATGGCTTAGCATACAAGGCCATTGATGATACATTGCCTATTCATGTAAGTTTAATCATATTGATGGTTCTTTGAGTAAAATGGACGCATTGTCCAAATTTATTGCTTCAAATGTTCTAACTGTAGATAAGATCAATGAAGAAACCATTAAGGAAAGGGTAAATAAAGAAAAAGGTGAATTCTTTGAGAAGACTATCAAGGACTATACTAAGCATATTGATTCCTTATTACCAGTACTTAACTCCACAATTTTGGAATACAAAGAATTATATAAGGAAGCTTGCAAGCCTCACCACCTAACTGAAGACATTGATGAGAAGATTAAGGAAACACAAAAGGAGATAAACAACATAGCAGATAATATGATAGGTTCTTTGGAACTTACCTTAGTTCTTGATCAAAAAATGGTAGTTTTTGAAGAAAAGATAGAGAAATTGGAGTAGGAAAAAGCAAGGATAAGGTTGAAGGCCCGAGAACTGAAAAACAAACTTGGTCCAAAATTGGACAGTCTTATAACTTAGCGGGTTGAGCTATCTAAGGCATTAATTCAAGGAGAATGATCACCAGAGAAATAGATGCATTATCTGACTGACATGAGCCAGCAGACATAAACCATTATCTTTGACAACAATAAATTCATGTAGAGCCTAAATCTAATATTGGCAGATATCTTTCAAATTGTAAACAACCGGTTACAAGCTATGAGGTAGAATTTTTGTATTCTTTGATTCTTTTTGACATCCTTTGTCATTCATGTCAAAGGGGGAGTAGTATGGAGAAAAATATATGGAAGAAAATGCACAAAAGAAATCACTTGCTCAGGGAGAACACACTCTTTTTGAGGATCAGTTTTTGGACTTCATTTTTGGACAACAGTTTTTGGATTTTTTTCATGAGTGTTGCCATCAATGCCAAAGGGGGAGATTGCTGGAATTCTACACTCACATGAGAGTGGTTGATGTTGTCATTGATGGCAACCAACCGGTAAAAGGATTCTACAGGCTCATCGGCAACGTAGACATCATTCACCTTCACCAACAGACACAAGAAAGTTCATTCACCGACAACGAAGCATACCAGCATCCAGGACGACATAAGACAAGTTTTTTTTATCGTATTGTAATGTAATTATTTGTAAGCTGACATGATGTATTGTAAAGGCTCATATATGTATGAGATCTTATAGGTCATTTTTGATATAGCCTAGAGAGGAAATTATGTAATGTGATTATGTAGAGGATAGCGAAAAGATTTTATAATAAGATAGATAGGTTATGTGAGTGAATATCACTCACCGACAGGTTTTTGGTTAAAGTTTCTGACTAAGCTTAAACCGGTACTGAATCAAGCATTGCAGATGCTATTTTGAGCAGTACATTGTCTTGGATTTAATTATCCATTTTGTAGTAAGTGAGACTCTTTCATTGAGCAGTGAACTCTAGGTTGTTGGCCTTCTTGCATGTGCAGGCCCCTATTGTAAGTAATATTTATTCATATTGGCCAGTGAGTAAATATTGTGGGTCACAAATCCCACCGAGGTTTTTCCCTTACCGATTTTCCTTGCCAAATATCTTGTGTTATGTTGTACATTTATGTTGTCTTTGTTTTTTCTATTTGCTGCATTATTACTTGTTTACCGGTACATTAATTTGAGTTGCAAGGTTATAAATAAGTTCAAATATTCCATTAACCAGTTAGACACTGATTCACCCCCTCCCTCTCAGTGTCTTTGGGACTGTCATTTCATCTAACATGGTGAAGTTCACCATTTTGGTGAAAATCACGATTTTGGTGGAAATTGGCGATTTTTGGTGTTTGATGACTTTGGCGATTTTCTCCACCATTATTGCTTGTTGTCCCGGACCTTCATTGCAGATTGTGTTGTAGATTCGAGCTTGATTGAAGAAATTTTCAGAATTTTCAAAATGGTGCCATAGCTGGAAATTTTGATTTTATTTTGTCAAGTATTTGTGCCATTGTTTGGAGTGGATTCTTTCACACTTGGTGGCTGCCATCATTCCCAACTTGCTGATATATTGCAGACCTGATTTTTCCCTCCATTATTGCAGCTTGTTCAAACTCCATAGTTGGCTGGAAAATCAATTTTCAGACTTATACCTATTGGTAATATGGAGGAATTGATTATGTGTTGCATTAATGTTTTGTCATTGATGTCAACACTAGCTATTTGGGTTGGTTACCGACATACATGTTTTGGTTTCCGGTAGAAGATCTTGTGTTACCAGTAAGGGTTTAAGGTTTTACCGGAAGAGCTTTCACTGAGAATATTTGACAGAATGTGCAAGTGGTGTTGGTGCGGCTTCTAGATGGAATTCAGGATGTAGGAGGTGATCCTTGATCGTGCCTCAACTGATTGGAGACATTGTTTTGGTGTGTTGGACCCAGATTAGGTTTGGTACCTATCTAGGTTATGGATCGGTATCATGTTAACGTGTTCTCTACATGTTACCGGGATGATTTATGGATTGGTTATTGTTGTTCTGGTCTAAAGCTGACATGACATATCATTGTAATATGGATATATGTAATGATCTTATTGTAATATCTTTTAGGTGGTCAACCTGATTGGTTTAGGCCTTAGGGTTTGTATAAATTGATGTAAGATCTCATTGTAGATCACGTGTCATGGTCATGGAATGTAATATCATATGCGAAGGAGATTCGATCAATCATAGGTGATCGAATTGGGTTTAAGTAAGAGGTCAAAGGCCTCCGACATTGAGTTTAATCGAGACTGTAATCAGGCATGGTAGATGATATCTCTGGTAGTTCATTCTTCTGGATTGTTGTCCAATTATCTTGAGGTGGTTATAACCTCTATGTAGTCAGTGAGACTCTTTTTTAATGAGCAGTACGCTCTAGGCAGTGTGCCTTCCTGTATGCGCAGGCCCCTTATTGTATCACATACTTTCTGCAAAAGTATCATCTGACTATGGGTAGGCTTCCCACCATGGTTTTACCTTTTACCAGGTTTTCCATGTACAAATCATGGTGTTATGTGGTATGGTTGCTTTGTGTTAATTCTCTGTTTCATTCTTAAGTTTTATTGCTTACCGATATTTATTTCTACTATTCCGATATTCAATGTTTATGTGCTCCGGTTAAAGGTTATAAAGTGGTTTGATTAATATATTCTGTTGACAACTAATTCACCCCCCCTCTCAGTTGTCCACCAGTTATCCTAACAATTGGTATCAGAGTTTTAGTCCTCTTTTGCAGAAGCTTAACCGCTTGAGGTAGATCCTATGGAAGCTAATACTTCAAATCCACCAGCAACTATTCTCAGAAGAGAAATCCCTAAGCTTGATGGATCAAATTATGGGATATGGAAAATCCAAATGGAGACTCATCTTAGATGTCTTGGCAAGGATATTTGGGAGATCACTGAGAAATGATATACACCTTATGATCCGACATCTAGCAATCCTGCTCTTGCAAACTTGGACAAGAATATTGAAAATGATTGCAGAGCTAGAGAAGCCCTCTTGTGTGCACTTACTGATCAGCAAATAATGAGATTGACTGATAAATTATTGGCAAAGGTTATGTGGGATAAATTGCAAACTCTGAATGAAGGTGATCCTACTGTCAAAATTGCTAAACTTGATGGTTACCGGGTAAGATATGAGAACTTGAAGATGGAAGATAATGAAAGAATTGCTACATTTATTGAAAGAGTAAATGAGATTGTCATAGGAATTCAATGTTGTGGAGGATCTCTGAGTGAAGATTTAATAGTTTCCAAAGTCTTGAGAGCCCTTCCACCGACTTACAAGATGAAGGCAACTTCAATTAATGAACTGAGAACAATGGTAAACACTTCAGTTAACAGAGACATTTTGACTGGAAAATTATCTGCTTTTGAGCTTGAAGAATTTGGATCTTCTGGAGCTCCAAAGTCTGAACCTACTTTTCATGCATCATCATCTACCGACAAAAGTGATTGGAAAGCCTTATATGTAAAGGATTTGGAAGATATGTGGAAAGAGGATAAAGAAATTGAGTAACTTGAAGCCTTATTTGCTAGAAGAGTACCTAAAGGACCAACATGAAGTAAGTATGAAGGAAAAGCACCTTTTAAATGTTTTGCATGTAATAAGATTGGTCATTTTGAATCTAAATGTCTTGAAAGGAATGCAAGATTTGAAGAAAGAGTTAAGAAATCATTTAAGCCTAATTAGAACAGATATAGATTCAAGAAAAGTAAACAATGCTACATAGCGGATGAGGAAGGAGTAAGTGATGACTCTGAGGATGAACCGACAACAGACTCTACTAGTGTATCTGACAATGGAAAGGAATGGGTGTTCTATGCTTTAAAAGAAGATGGACCGGAACCAGCTATCATGAATGAAGACAAGGCCCTGGTAGCAAAAATTGAAGACAAGGATGAATGGGTAATTGATAGTGGATGCTCACATCATATGATTGGAGATAAAATAAAATTGTGTCCTTGCAAGAATACAATGGTGGTCAAGTCAGATTTGGAGATGACAAAGCATGTATGATCAAATGTAGAGGTATTATTTCTCTGGATGGCTAGCATAATACTGATAATGTCTATTATGTAGAAGGTTTAAAGCATAATCTTTTAAGTGTTGGTCAAATGGTGGACAAGGGATTCCAACTTCGGTTTAAAGATAGAAAATGAAAAATCATTAACAAAACTGGTTTGGAGATTGCTACCGGTACTCAGACTAGAGGTAATATATTTCACTTGAACACTGGTAATAAGACATGTTTGATTGCTCATATTGATGAGAATTGGTTATGGCATAAGAGGTTGTGTCATGTTAATTCTGATTGTATTATTAAGATCAGTTCAACAAAGGCTGTTAGAGATATACCTAAGATTATAAAACCTCATAATCTGGTATGTAAGGAATGTCAATTGGGAAAGCAAGTTAGAACTTCTTTTAAGAGCATACATGATAAATCTAATGATGTGCTTGATTTGATTCGCATTGACTTATGTGGTCCAACAAAGACTAGAAGCTTTCAAAGTGATAGGTATTTCATGCTAATAATTGATGACTATTCTAGAATGATGTGGGTGACTTTTCATAGGGAGAGGTCTGAAGCTTTTGAGAAATTCAAGATCTTTAAAGCAAAGGTGGAAACATAAATTGGATTGAAAATCAAATGCTTGAGATCAGATCAAGGTGTTGAGTTCAGTTCTCATGAATTTAACAGTTATTGTGAGACAAATGGAATTAGGAGATAGTTATCTGCACCCCGGAATCCTTAGCAGAATGGAGTAGTGGAAAGGAATAATAGAACCATTTTGGATGCATCAAGAACTATGATGATGGAAGCCAAATTGCCTCACATTTACTAGAGAGAAGCAATGAGTACAATAGTCTACACATTCAACAGAGTTCACATCAAAGGTGAAAGTGGTAAGACCCCTTATGAATTATGGTTTGGACATACACCTACTATTAAATATTTCAGAATTTTTGGAAGTACATGTTATATCAAAAGGGATGATTCAATTGGGAAGTTTGATCCTAGATGTGATGAAGGGATATTTCTTGGATATTCAATTCAAAGCAAAGAATATAGATGTTATAACAAAAGATTGTAGAAAATTGTGGAGAGCGCTAATGTGAAAGTGGATGAGCAATACAAAAATCAATCTATATCATATGATAGGGAACCGACAGTGGAAATGATCATAAGTGAACCAACAATTCCCCAATCGGTACAAGACACTGAGACAGTTACACCAGTACAATCAAAAAATTCAACCGTGACTGATGATCAGAATAGTGAACCTGAAGTTTAGAAGACACCAAGGTATGTAAGGTTAAATCATTCTGAAGATCAAATCATTGGAGATAGGAACAAGGGAGTTATGACAAGAAGAAGACTGACAAATGAAGAGGTATGTCTTATTTCTCAAATTGAACCGACATCTATTATTGAAGCTTGTAAAGATAAACATTGGTTAAAGGCTATGGAAGATGAATTAGATCAGATAGAGAAGAATGAGACTTGGACTTTAGTTCCCCGGCCTAAAAATAAGAATGTTATTGGAACTAAATGAGTTTTTAGAAATAAACTAAATGAGGATGGTCAAGTTGTAAGAAACAAGGCTGAATTGGTTTGTAAAGGATATTCTCAAATGGAAGGAATTGATTATGGTGAGACATTTGCACCTGTAGCTAGAATTGAAGCTGTTAGACTATTTCTTGCCTATGCAGCTTATAAGAACTATAAGGTCTATCAAATGGATGTTAAATGTGCATTCTTGAATGGTGAACTTGAGGAAGAGGTATACATTGAGCAGCCTGATGGATTTTCACTGACAAATGATAAAGATATGGTTTGCAAGTTAAGGGAAGCATTATATGGATTGAAACAAGCTCCTAGAGCTTGGTATGAAAGGTTGGATAAATATCTTTTGAAGGTTGGTTTTACTAAAGGCAGTGTTGATAGTAATTTATATTACAAGATCACTGATGATGATATTCTAATTATTGAAGTATTTGTTGATGATATCATTTTTTGAGGTGAAGATAAATTGTGCGTGGAATTCTCTAATAATATGAAGAATGAATTTGAAATGTACATGATTGGTGAGATGAGATTTTTCTTGGGTTTGCAAATTACTCAAACTGACAAAGGCATTTTTATCCATCAAACTAAGTATCTAAGGGAATTGTTGAAGAAGTTTGGTATGGATAATTCCAAACTAGTAAGTACTCCTATGGTGACAAGTGATAAACTATCTATCAAAGACACATCTCCACCGGGAAATTCAACAAGGTATAAGTCTATGATTGGTGGCTTGTTATATCTAACTCAAACTAGACTAGATATTATGAATGCAATAAGTATTGTTTCAAGATATCAAAGTAATCCTAAAGAAAATCATGAATGTGCAGTAAAGGGGATATTCCGGTATTTGCAAGGAACAACATAATATGGCTTATGGTATTCTAGAGATGATAACTTCACTTTATGTGCATATACAGATTCAGATTGGGCAGGAGATACTGATGACAAGAAGAGCACTTCTGGTGGAGTTTTCTTTCTTGGAAAGAAATTGGTCTCATCGATCAATAAAAAACAGTCATGCATTTCTTTATCTACTGCAGAAATTGAATATGTTGTAGCAGCAACTAATCGCACTCAAGTCTTATGGATGAAGCAAATGTTGAAGGATATCAAGGTAAATTGTAGTGAACTGGTAGTTATCTATTGTGATAACTTTGCAACTATTGAAATGTCTAAGAATCCGGTATTTCACTCTAAGACTAAACACATATCAATAAAATACAACTTTTGGAAGGACAAGGTGGAAGAAAAGGAAGTCAAATTGCTTTATGTGAACGCTAAAGAGCAGATTGTAGATATATTCACTAGACCATTGTCTAAGGAATCATTTGAGTATTTGAGAGATAGGTTAGGGGTATTTACCCCTCCGACAGAAACTTAATTGATAGAGTAGACCATCAGTCCGGTATGAATCATCAACTTTATCCTTTGCTCTAGGTTGATGTAGTGGTGTTTCTGCTCAGGGGGAGTAGTCAGCTTTGAGATTCAGAGACTTATATTCTTGCTTTGATATTTTTGTTAGATTTTTGGCATTGATATCAAAGGGGGAGAGATAGTGATGTGAAAAATACATTCAAAACTTTACAAAGATATTATTCACAGGGGGAGAGTTATTGATATTTAGAGCTATATGCAGGAGATTGTCGGTTGTCTTCTGTAGGGGGAGACTTCTTTGGCATTTCTTGGTACTTAGATGTTTTTCATATCTAGTGTTGTCATCAATGCCAAAGGGGGAGATTGTTGGCAATATGGAGGAATTGATTATGTGTTGCATTAATGTTTTGTCATTGATGTCAACACTAGTTGTTTTGGTTGGTTACCGACATACAGGTTTTGGTTACCGGTAAGGGTTTAAGGTTTTACCGGCAGATCTTTCACTGAAAATCTTTGACAAGATGTGCAAGTGGTGTTGGTGCGGCTTCTAGATGTAATTCAGGATGTAGAAGGTGATCCTTGATCATTCCTCAACTGATTGGGGACATTGCTTTGGCATGGTGGACCCAGATTAGGTTCAGTACCTATCTAGGTTATGGACCGGTATCATGTTAACATGTTCTCTACATGTTATCAGGATGGTTTATCGATTGGTTATTGTTGTTTTGGTCTAAACCCGACATGATATATCATTGTAATATGATCTTATTATAATATATTTTAGGTGGCCGACCTGATTGGTTTAGGCCTTAGGGTTTGTATAAATTCATGTAAGATCTCATTGTAGATCATGTGTCATGGTCATGGAATGTAATATCATATGCGAAGGAGATTTGGTCAATCAGAGGTGATCGAATTGAGCTTAAGTAAGAGGGCAAAGGCCTCCGACATTGAGCTTAACCGGGACTGTAATCAGGCATGGTAGATGCTATCTTTGGCCGTTCATTCTTCTGGATTGTTGTCCAATTATCTTGAGGTGGTTATAACCTCTCTGTAGCCAGTGAGACTCTTTTGCAATGAGTAGTACGCTCTAGGCAGTGTGTCTTCCTGCATGTGGAGGCCCCTCATTGTATCACATACTTTCTACAGAAGTATCATCTGACCGTGGGTAGGCTTCCCACCGTGGTTTTTCCCTTTACTGGGTTTTCCATGTACAAATCATGGTGTTATGTGGTATGGTTGCATTGTGTTAATTCTCTATTTCATTCTTAAGTTTTATTGCTTACCGATATCTGTTTCTGCTATTTCGGTATTCAATGTTTATGTGCTCCGGTTAGAGGTTATAAAGTGGTTTGATTAATATAATTTGTTGACAACTGATTCACCCCCCCCACCCCCCCAACCTCTTAGTTGTCCATCAATAATCCTAACAATACCTTGTTCCTATCTATTTTGTGCCTTAAGAGATTTTATCCAAAGAGCTGATTGGAGGCAGTTTCAATCAATTTTCAGAGTCCTCTTCCATTGTTGTAGACCTGAAACTCCATTGTAGGGGTGCTCTCTGTTGGGTCTCAAATCAACAGATTGGATAGGTTCTAAGGAAATGCCAACTCCTATGATCAAACCCTCCAATTGACTTGGCCAACATATAGAGTGAACCTGTTTGGTTGCTAACTCTCTCACTTTAGGCTCTGCAGGACCTAAGCGGGTATACCTATTCACTGAATGTCTCCAATTACCAGTGCTTTTTATAGCAGATTTATCATCCTAATCTAATATATCCTGATCTTGAAATGGCATGAGTTCCTTGAATGGAGATATAGCAGATGAGTTCAAGATTGTTGTTTGTTTGCTTTATGTTTCTTAATTACTCCTATTGCTTATTAAAATAATCAATTATGAATGAAATGATGGGTGCAACTTGTAATTTAGCCAGTGCCTTCTTCGCTGTTTGGGTTACAGAGTCATTACACTTTTCTTCAGGACTTATGGTGCGAACCTGTGAGACAGTTTTTTAATTCATCCCTTTATGAACCTGTCAGTTATTATTTCTTTTGGAACCAAATGAATGCTTATATCATATGCTGATTGAGTGAATTTAACCCTACCCTTAAGGGACCAGTCAATTAAGCTTTGCAAGGAACAATCACAATCCGCAAGCAAAACTTTTGTTGCAACATTATAATATAAAACATAGATCTGATCTTAAGAACATGAATAACCTTATCTTATCAGACAATATCACAGACGATGGCCAAAAGAAAATGAAATGATCCACAACACATATGCAGAGAAATAGTTGATCAAAATTTGTATTCTATTATAGTTTGTATACAGAAGACTTACAGGCTGTCATCTATCGCTATCTTCATCTTATCTAATCACTATCCCCTTACATTACAAAAATCATTCTCATATATATATGAGGATGAAGGCTTTTCACGAAGAGACACGACTTTTCACAATGCTAATCGTTAATTTGAATATTTCTAAACTTAAGCAAAAAGAGATTTAGGAGCCCCAAATGATGGATGTAATCATCATCTTTGAAGGTTTTGATTCGAGGAATTTGTTTCTTCAATTCATCTCCCAGCGACAGATACTTGAATATTATCTGGTTGACAGTAGGGGCCATATCCTTACTTCGATCTATCTCTGACAAGGCCCAATCCTTGACGCTGGCGAGCTCTTTTCGCAAATCCTCCAGGGATATCACTTCTCCTTCTTTGTAAATGGAAGGCATTCCAACGGGTTTCTCATCATCCAATTCCTTTAGGTCTCTTCTCAGCGTATCTTCAAGTTTGACATGATTTTCCATATACGCAGTCCCCTCGGCCTTTTCCTCTAGTGTCATGGCATCGACATTGTTTAGTACTTCATGTAGTCGTGCTTTTAACCTCTCATGCTCTGTTAACGCTTTTATCGTTCCATCATATACTTTCCAATATGGTTCAACCTGTAAGAGCATGGTGTTAAACCGATGTCCTATGATGTCATTGACCAGTTTGTCCATCCTTTGTTGGATACCTTCTGCGCGTTTATTGGCTTTCTCTGCTTGATACTTCTAGTACAGAGCATCAGAGACATCGTCCAAGCTATGTCCCGCGGGGTATGAGGTGTATTCGCTGATAGGAGTCCCTGTCTCTAGTTGCAATACTTTTGCTTGAAACTTTTGATTCTCCTCTTTATATTTTTCATATAACCCCTTATATGTGACGTTCTCTCTGACCAAAAACTCTGTCTGGTCCAGGTTCAATCTGGCAACATCCAAGTTGAGTTTTGCAGTGACCCTAGGGTCAGTTTTTCCAACCTGATGAACCATGCGGTGCCCAAAGGTTTCTTCAATGTCCACAATGATAGGCCTCTTCCCCTTTGGATATAATGCCCATTGTAGGAGAGCTTTCTTATCTGGATCATATCCAGAGCCTAAGAACAATTTGTCTATCTCCTGAGGCATCACCTGTTGATTCAAATCTTGCTTCTTCAGGAAGCCATCAAATAAAAGTGCTGAATTTATATCCCAACCGGAGAAAATGATTACACCGGCCTCTTTTAATAATTTCCTCCCTTTCTCAGGAGTCATGTCTTTCATGAGGACATCAATCTCATCCTGCAATCTCTTCATCTGTTCCTCCTCTAGTCTTCCAGCCATGCTTTGTTTTACATGAGCTCCTTTGTATTGGTACAAAAATGAGAGGAATTCCCTGGAAGAGGCGAATCCATCATCAGCAACGAAATCCTCATGCTCAGTCATTTTTATATCAACAACATCCTTGATGTTAATTTCACCAGTGTCCATATTCATCTCTGCTTCGAAACCAAGAGGATAATCTTCTCTAGGAGAATCAGGTGGGATACTACTGGCGGTCGACTTCGGTGACATGTGAGCTAGGGGCTGACTGTCCTTCTCAGTATTAATGAAATGAAGGAATTGCGAAGGCACTCTATGCATGATTTCTGCTTCATGTTGAAGCAGCCTTTTAGCCACTTCCAGAGGATCTTGGAGATTTTTAATTAGGTCTCCATCTATCATTCCCCTTGCCCTTTTCCATTTGTAGGCCTCCCAAACTAACTCACTCTTTTCTCTCAAGGCTTTGGCCTCCTCTCTTTCAAGGTTCTTAATCAGGTCATCTGGCATTTTGGCCACATGTATTCCAGCTTTGAGTTTTTGTGATGCTCTGGCAGCTCTTATATATCCTTCAGGATCGAAGTTTTCCCTAGGCTCACCCAGAGTCATACCATAATAGTCTAACTTATTCTGAAGTAAATGATAACTTTTTGAACTTTTGACAATGAAATCAGAGAAAACCAATAAACCTGGAACAATAGATTGTTTACCGAAATCAGTTAAGTGTTTAGCACTGGCAATAGACAATTGTCTTATAATCTCCAAGCTAGCCACCCTGTTTGGCACCGTAATTGGGAGCATGTGGGGTTTTCCTTCATATCCAAATACCCTGATTTCTGTGTGGTTGTTATGGCAATACCAATCACCCCAATTATGATCGATCTGTGATTCTGGAGAGAAGTCCTTTGGTCTGAGGAATCTTTTGATTTCAGGAGACAAAGTGTAATCCCTGTGTTGCCCAAAAGCTGCACTAAGAGGTTTCACAAAGTATTCTTGAAAGTGCCAGTACTGGTTGTTCATGAACCTCTGGTCCCATGCAGATACCCATAACTAAACTGGCTTCTTCAAACCATTTTTATCATAGGATCGAATGCAGAAATCATCTGACCAGAAATTAATCTCTTGTCCACAATAAAGAATGATATGCATTAACAAGGAATACAATGAAAAATGAACATTCACAAGGTCCCCTTTTAACTTTTCCAATCCATGATTTAAAGCATCTGCAATATAAGTGACAAAATCAAATGACCTAGGGTCTTTTGACTGTAAATCAGCACACAGAACCATAACCCCAATATCCATGAGCGGATGAGCCTCTAGGCCTAATACTTGAGCTGCAACATAGTAGGTATATTTAAAATAAGGATGAAAATGGTTGACATCAAACGGCACCTTGTCATCTTTGCTGAACGGAACAAATGACCCACCCACTTTTGGCCTGTGAATAGGTAGTCTCCAAGTTCTGTAGATATTTTCCAAACTAAAGAATTCTTGTGAAAGTTTCTTCATATCGATACTCTCCTCCACCTCCCAGTCCAAATCAAACACCATATCAATAGTCTGTTTGTTAATTACTACTAATATATTCCCTCTGTAATCACATATGGTTTTGGTTCTTGGATTGTAGCAATCTACCAGAGCTTTCATCAATTCTACATCTACAAACACATTTGGGACTACCAATTTGCCTAAGTTCTTCTTCCATAGATTACTTATGGGTTCAGGAGCATCCCTTCTTTTGTAGCTAAACAAAAACAACTCATGTCCTCTGATTTCAGTCCAAATGTCTCCTAGATTTTCGAATCTATCCTCTAATCCTTCTTCCTCACTTTTGATCTTTTTGGACCTTACACTAGATGAGGGACACTGGTCTAACAAATCCTGAGTCAGAGCTCTCCCTTCCTTTTTTTGTCTCTTGGGCTTCTCTTCAGGGTTCAGCTCTTTTCCTTTCCTACTCTTTTTAGAAGAAGAAGACGAAGGTTCCATAATTACAGTAAATACGAGAGACAACACTTACTTGGAGGAATGCTCAGCTCTTCTGGTTATCGTTCGCAAGTCTCCGCAAGTTCTTTGCAATTCTCAGTCTTTTAGCATCGATCTGGTTCTTACGAAAATTCACTCAGTTCAACTGTAATCGTATGGGCAACTTGTGCACAGTTAATGTTCTGCATCTACAACGGCTACTCAAGTGTTTAAACTTAATTGCAGATGTGACACTCTTCAATTGGGCCTTTAACTCTTTCGCGGGAAGTACAGTTCGCTCAAAGTGCTCATATTTCAAGTTATCGATGAAACCCTTGTCTTCGGCCGAGTGTTTAAATCTTCCATCGAAAGCTCATTTTCTTCGATACTATTGTTTCAGTGAATATCTCATGTCGAGAAGCCGCTTTTAAGACTCATCGAAATCATTCTTTCATCGATAGACCCCTTTTTCGATAAGTCACTTGCAATTTCCATCGAAATCATTCCTTCGATGAGTTTCTTTCTTCGGTGAAGGCCTATGTATGTTCATCGATATCCTTCTTTCATCGATATCCCTCTTTATCGATGAAACAAATTTGCCTTTGTTCGACATCATGTTCATCGATGAAAACTTGCATTTCGATGAATGCTTTATGAGTTTCTTCGGTAATGATATCCCTTCGAAATCACTTTTTGCCCCTTTTTGCTTTTTGCTTTTACCTTTTCGATGAAACTTGGGGTATCGATGAGCGGTTCTTTGTATTCATCGAAGGTAACTTTTTGTCGAAATACTTTTGTATGGCGCTTTACGTACCTCTTTTTGATGAAAATATTCTTTCGATGAAACATCTTTTGAAGTGCTCGATACAATTTGCTGGCCGAAACATCTTTTAGTCTTCACGCCTATGGGAATATACATTTTTTTTTATATTTTTTATTTTCAAATATAGTGTTCAACACTCTCCTCGGAATTTGTTTTTTTCCAGCCACCTACCTACCTTGCAATTTCACTTCGGAAGCATTTTTGCTTCATTTCGAAGTTTATTTACGAGTATTTTATCATTTCTAAGGGTGCTACTAAGTCTGAAAAACTTCATTTCTAGATTTGTCTTCAGACTAAGTTTTCATTTCCAGCCCTACATACATGCTCATATTTTCTTGTGTTTGCCTTGGAAGGTTGATTCTCATCAATCAATTTATGCATATCTAGATGATTACACCATATTTTAAAAGTCCGATTTTCAGGTTGTCTTCAGATTTTCTTGACCTCCATTGTTGACTGCGGAAGGTGTTCTCAAACATACTTTGTGTGAAAACACAACCTTTCACACCTTTGTTTAGTTATTGTTGATCCGATATACTCCTTTGCACATTAGTTTGCATAATTTCTAGGTATAAGGAGGTATTAATGAATTTTATAGAAGGTTTCCATGCCCTAGCATTGTCACATTTTGAATCTAATTGTCAAGATCTACCAAGAATGTGGATTATTTTCCTAACTTTATGCTCTAATTAGCCTAAAATCTCTAGAAAGTCAGGAACTTTATTTATTTTCCTAAGTTCTAACTTCAAGCTTCGTATAGGTGCGATGTTGAAGTCCAAATTTAAGGAAAGGAAAAAACTACTGAAGATACTGTAGACTGGATTTTATCCAAAGCTCAAGATTTCATCTAGATGGAATGAGATCAAAGATACAAACATGCATTTCCTAGACATGAACCAGATGCGACAATGGATGTTCAGAGTCAAAAATCAGATTCCTTCCTCGACATATGTGAACATTATGAAGAGTGGTATTTTTCATGACGCTGGATTTCCATAGTCCATAGAGTGCAATGAGCTTATCTTGGAGTGTGCATGATGTTATGATCCTCTAACGTGAATGATCAAAACTTCTAAGGGCGTTTTCATTGCCTACCTTGCTAAGGATGCTATTGCTGAGGTGTTTAAAATTCCACGCAGAACAGTTATGAAGGATGTGACCAAGGATGAATATAAATAGCGGTACATGAAGAAGATGGGTGCTTGCAAGAATATGATAAACAAAGAGTGGATGATTGAGCCCAGTTTTCATCATTCCAAGGCTCCCAAGACACTCATGTGCACAAACTTCAAAGAGGAGTATAGTGACTTAATTTTCCTACTCAACAGAGTGATGGGGATACCGTAGGGAGCAATATTCAATAGATGGATGTTATATTTCATCCAAGATTATCTTAGAGGAACATTGGTAAATTAGTCTAAGATTCTAAGTGACAATCTGGACTTTGAGCTGAGGATTGATATGCAAAGGTGAAGTCGGGAATGTACAAGGACAATTCAGGAGTCATGAATGCTACCCCCAGCTGAGCATGTACAAAGTTGAAGACTATGAGAGAGTGAATGATGTATTCACTATGTACATCACGCAAATGCTGCAAGGTAGAATCCACAGAAGATTGTCCAAGGAGGCAATAGAGCTGATAGAGAAATATGGATCGTGGTATATTCAGTTTCCCAATTTCACATACCTTAGAATTCATGGGTTTCAATCCAAACCCTACATGCTTCCTAGGTATCCGTCCGCCAAAATGATCTTGTTGGAAGTGGTGAGACAACTTCTAGAGTTTGATTCCATTCAAAGAGAGAAGCATAGTATAGACATGACATTCCCTATTTTAGTTGGGAAGACATCAGAGGTTTGCTAGTCTCCCTTAGCCGCTAGCACTACGAGTGAGGAGCTTTCATTCTGTTGATTTACAACCTTCAAGAAAAGAGAAATATTTGATCTAGAATGTCAGTGGATTTCATGAGGAAGTATGGAATTTTCCTCATTCCTTATCAAGTGTTAGATAATAGGGATCATACGCATCCATAGTATGAGAATGAAATGAAGTAGGCAATCTTATTCCCTAATTGGTCAGAGTCAGAAGAGATTGACCTGAATGTATTAATGAGAGAGATCTTGAGTTTCTCCCGTGCATGGGTAGATATACAGATTAATATGTTAGTTGATATGGGTGTTCCCTTCACTTATGAAAAGATGAAGTTGAAAGAGTCTACTTCTGAAGATGATCAGAGGACTATCAGTGATGTCGGGATTTATGCAGATGAAGAGAGTCAAGCTCCCAAGAGAAGGAAGAACACGTTAGGAGAAGTCAAGGCCAGGGGGAAGAAGATTAAGGAGGTGAAGAAGAAGAAACAAAAGATTATCATTCCTCCACCTATCACTCCTTAACCACCTCTCAGGGTCTCATCAATTAAGGTGATTGAAATAACAGAACAAAACAAGGAAACCGAACAATGTTCCAACATAGTGATACTACTGGATAATATTCAGGAGTTACATGCCACAATGACATTTGCACCTCCAAATGAGAATGATGATCAACCAGGATCCCCTACTATCCTTTTGGAAGTTAGTTTGGGAAATGAGATATACAATTTGACCAGGAGTAATCCTGATAACGATGATGATGTTATCTTAGCATTGAGAGGACGTGATCGAGAAATGTGTCTTGATGATGGTATGGAGATGGCCTCTATTCCTGATTGGCTGATGAGAAGTATGGAGAAAAGTAAGAAAATGGTAAAGGTACAGCCTATTGATGACATTGATGACTGCTTGGCAAGGAGTGCTAAGGAGAAGGAACCCAAGAGAGTGGAGATTTTGTTGCACATATCTAGAGATGAGATAGGAATGCGAATTGCACAGGTTGTTGTTCCTATTGCAGGCGTGACAACGGACATTGCTACTCCTATGGATTTCCAGATCACTTCAGTTGCCCTTGGTCATACATCAAGAGAGCAAGAATTTTAGGAGCTTGGTGAAAACCTCAAGGCAATCAACGCAAGGTTAGACAAAGAGATTGCAGAGAAAGAAAGGTACAAAGAAGAGAATATCAGACTTAGAGAGTATATTGCAGGGATAAGGCATTAAAATCCCACCCTTATTTCCCCTATTGCAGTTGACCAAGGAATACATTCACACTATGAGGCAATGAGAAATACAATCTCAGAGGTGGAAAAGTGGATTGAGAGTACAAGAAAGCAGGTAGATGATTTCCTTACTCAATTTGTCAAGGCATATGATAGGACTATAGGACTTGTATTTAGAATCCAGTATTTGGAGGGAGTTTGGGAATAATTTCGGCCTATTCAGGAGAAGACTATTCCATGCCTCCAGGATTTGAAGAAGATTCCTAATTCCACCTTGGTCAGCGAGAACATTGTGCACAGTGGAGATAGATACGATTTCTATGGCTGGTATTGTTCATTAGCCGTGAAGAGATCAACTTATGAGAACGCCCAGTCAAGTTGTATGGAGATGGATGGATTGATTCAGGCGACATTCAGATGAAGATCCTTGCCTCAATTAAGAAATAATTGGGTGTTGATGTTAGTGATGGTAGTGGTTTACACTTAGCCGAATTAAGAGACATGATGAAATTTATGTATTTTTGCCAGTTGGACTCTTTGAAGAAGAGTCTGATAGACGACTTGGTCTCTTTGTTGATTCATGTTCATAGTTTGCAGAATCTCATGCCAGATTGGGAGAACACTTTGGATGTTTGCTCTGATTCATTGGACGTGATTGATTTGCAACAAGATAACTTGCCTAGCATTTCCATGGAGGAGTTAGATTCAGTATTGGCTAGATTATTGGAGTATGCTAGGAGAGCGAGAGAGATGCAGGGAGGGATCTTCTAGAAGATTCCCTATTTGATGACTAGGTATCTTTTTATTGGGCCATATGTAGGTGGTGCCATTTTTTATGTAAACCCTAATAAGGGAAATTCTAGGGTTTTGTTGGCATGATCTTGGCCATTGATCTTGTATCAATCTTGGCCATCCATTTTGTAAGAGACTCTATATATACCTCCTTGTCTCTGATTTGTAAGGGAGAGTTTTTGTAGAATTGTTGGTATATGCTGCAACTATTTGAATCTAAATCATTGTTCAATTGGTGATTTTTCTCTTCAAATGTTGTTTGTGCATTCATGGTTCTCAATTCTTCCAAGTTAGATTAGAATTTATTTTCATGTATGTTAGATTGAATGAAAGATTTGTTGAATATATTTGTGTGGAATCCTTAATCAATACCACTAGCCTCTTGCCGCTGGTAAGTGTGCCTTGTGTGGTCAACTGGAAATTTGAGTAAGCTTAACTTCAACTATTACACATCCCTTGACAAACATCAACTTGGATGGTGTCAACGCTTGATGGTGATATCCTGAAACTAGATTGCACTAAGCTTGTGTCAATACCTCTTTGTGAGACCCCGTCTAGTTTGATTCCACTAGATTTGTTCATCATTTCCATCATTTCCTGAACCCTATGCCTTTTGCCCATTTTTTTAGTGAGATTAAATCCAGAGCTTCATTGATAAACCTAAGTTATCAGTACACCTATTCCGTATTTTCATGATCAAAGAAGACAATCCTATCATTTGTGTAAGTCCCCAAGTGAACACATCAATTCACATCAACCATTGAGTTATCCACTCATCAAGACCTGACATGTAGAAACCTTGGAATAATTTTAGTTGATCTTATCCTTAGTATCTGAGGTGATTTAGTTCAAGAGGGGGTAAATTACCTTGGTATTTTATTCTAAAATGTAATGTGCATAAAACACACATCAGCATGACCTTATGAGATCAGCCACACATGAAATACTTTGGGGTTTTAAGGAAGTCACCTACATTACAAATTTGAAGTGTGCACCTATTTCTTATGATATGGCAGCTATCTATTTGTTGATTGGTGATTTAATCTTCCTTGATTATGCATGGGTTAGTGGCTGTCATGATTTATTTTCCAAAGCATTTTCAGATTTAGCATGGACTACATCAGTCGTTCACTGGCACAAGAGTGTGTGCGAACATACCTATTTGAAGGGTAGTAGGTAGAGATGGATCTCTTTGATTTACAATAGTATGTTGACTTCTATGACATCATTCATGTTGCTGATTTGAATCATCTAAGCGATGTTCAGTGGTTGTTTTTGTTGTTTCATTGGTATGTGGGAGTTCATTTCCACATTTCATTGACGGTCAACCTTCATGGATGGGTGATTCATGGTGATTTGAGGAGTCATCTCATCTTCATCATATATGGTAGGATTGATGGATTGGTTTGGGGTCCGGGTATTGTCAGGGTTGAGGCTTGCACTCTTGTGGCACATGATGATGTGTTCGAAATGATTCAGCAGATACAATTGGTGTTACAAGAACTTTGGCATGTTGACAGGGATATTACACAGTTTTTCATTTGGGATCCAGGTGGTGATATTTTTTAGAGTGTTTGGTTGAGCATTTGAGATTGCTTGGGGTTAAGCAATTTCAGGAGGGGCGGATTGTAATGTCCCCAATTTTAGCCTTTTGGCTACTAGGAGTGATAAGGAGAAATTAATTGAACTAATTTGTTATAAAGTCATTAAAATTATTTAAATATTAAAAACCGACTTTAAATTTAATTAAAAGTGACTAAAGTATAAAAATGAAATAATAATAAAGTCACTTAATAAAATAAATAAAGTGTACCTACCCTCTTCTAGAAGGAATCTCATGACGGGTTATGAAAAAAGATAAATAGAAGAGGGTGATTGAAGGAAGACAGACTTGAATTGTGAATTGTTGATATCATTTAGGGTATTTATTGGAAGTTAAAATGCTGATATTAATTTATGGGAGAGGCCGAACCTGGTCTGGTCCACCACCTCCACGTGTCTTCAATTTCACCTTTAGACATTGTTTGTTGCCCAAACATCATCAAAAGAATCAAGCGCTGCCATTAGTAAGGAGTTCGGTCAGGTTAGAGGCAATTTGGGAGACATCAAAGTACAGTGACAATGACATCTCTGAGGCATTCACTTATAGTAGTTAAGGTGACATCTCTTGTGGCATGATTCAACATTGGGAAAGCTAGAATACACTATTTTGCTCCCTCCATCAATGTCTTTATCTCAGGCTCCTTATTGTCCATTTTACATTGCATTTTCAGTGATTATAATAACTATATCAGTCAAATCTCTTCAAATAGATCTGAAAATGTATGTGTCTCAAAATGGCTGCATAGATGTAATCAGCTTATGTAGTAAAGCGTTTTGTCATGAAATAACAATTAGAAGGCTAGTATACTTGGTGTCAATATCTGAAGATGTTTGCCAACTGTTCATAATTATGTCTGTCTATTGTTCCATTAATCTGTGAACACTTTTAATGCCATATGATTATATATTAGGAAAGTACTGGTGTTTGGTCATCATATATTATTCATATTATTTTTTATTAGCCCTCTTAATGTTGAAAAAAAGAATTCTTCAATGTCCATTGAAGACTGAAGTGTTTCAATCAGTCATATGCAAAGTGTTTGACGATACTCCTTGTGTCTCATGAGCGCATTTTTAGACATAGAAGACCAAGGGATATTACAGTGGTATCAAAGCCAAGGTCATGTCATCCTGTGTGGGAAAAAATGGCTTCTAAATTTGTTGAAGAAGCAATGATTGCTTATGAGGAGTATACAACACTTCCAGAAAATACCAAAAGTCTTCTAGATTTTGATTCCTATTTGGAATATTGGATGGATTATGGCAAGCACAAGAGGAGAACAAAGAATAGAGGTACCTCACCCATGATAGTCAATTATTTATATGATGACTTTGTTAGACATGTGGATTCACCTCAAGAGTTCATGAAGACAACCAAGGGGAATGAGTTGTCTACATCATCTGTACAGGAAATTTCACTTGAAACTTATACATTGGAGGCTAGAAGAGAGCATGTTAATGACATGGGTGGCAATGGTTTGGATAATCATATTTCTTCTTCACTTCACATGATGAAAAATTAGGCTATGGCAGCCAAGGACAGTTAGAAAATCAGTACCTTGTAGTAGTTTATCCTAGAGAAGAAGAGGCGTCAAATCAAGATTTGATGGTAGTAAGTGTTAAGGGTGAGAATTCCTATAGAGATGCACTTGTGCAGCTTGAAGACTATGACAAGTTTATTGATGACAACAAACACATTTCTTTACTCCATCATGAGAATGAAGATACCTTGGAATCATCTATAGATGATAATCAAGCATTGGGTGTTAAGGATGGGTTTTTTAGAATGAATTCAAATCATGATCATTCTTATTTTCTATATTAGACTTCTAAAAATAAGGAAATTGACCCTCATCTTAGTGGAGTGGCCACTAGTGTTTTGAATACACATGACGAAGGAGACACATTGCAATGGTATGATATCATCACTGATTTAGTTGAGGACAATTGCATTATGTTCCATGATATTCATGAGATTTCAGCCTTTACACATGCAAGAGTTTGTGAAGATGAGCCTACAAGTGTTGAGCATGAAGAAGAAGTGCTAATTGTAGTTGAAGGCATAGCACAATTGCACGATAGCAGTGCGGATAGTTATAACAACATTGTTATAGCTCTTCATCTTCAGAGTAATGTAGCTCATAATCAGGCAGAAGATAATGACATAGAGCTCCCTAATATTGGCATTCAAGTTTGGCAAGGTAGTCATGAGACATGGGTTGCTGATGTTAATAATAAGAGGCATGATTTTGTGCATCACAACATAGAAGATGTAGAAAAGACTCAAAGCTTGTGTGAAGTGTGGTTAAGGAAAGCTAGGCAAGCTAAGTTGCTAGTTACCCAAACAAGGCAACACCTACAAAAGGTTAAGGAACGCTGCAACCACATAGAACATGAGCGTAGTGACCTTATGAGATCAGTCACAAATGAAATACTTTGGGGTGTTAAGGAAGACACCTACATTGCAAATTTGAAGTGTGCACCTATTTCTTATGATATGGCAGCTATCTATTTGCTGATTGGTGATTTAATCTTCCTTGATTATGCATGGGTTAGTGGTTGTCATGATTTGTTTTCCAAAGCATTTTTAGATTTAGTATGGACTACATCAGCCGTTCATTGGCACAAGAGTGTGTGCGAACATACCTATTTGAAGGGTAGTAAGTATGAGATGGATCTCTTTGATTTAAAATGGTATGTTGACTTCTATGACATCATTCATGTTGCTGATCTGAATCATCTAAGCGGTGTTGAGTGGTTGTGTGTGTTGTTTCATTGGCATGTGAGAGTTCATTTCCACATTTGATGGATGACCAACCTTCATGGATGGGTGATTCATGGTGATTTGAGGGGTCATCTCATCTTCATCATAAATGGTAGGATTCATGGATTGGTTTGGGATCCGGGTATTGTCAAGGCCGACGCTTGCACTCATGTGGCACATGATGAGGTGTTTGAAATGATTCAGTAGATACAGTTGGTGTTACAGGAGCTTTGGCATGTTGAGTGGGACATTACACAATTTTTCATTTGGGATCCAGGAGGTGATATTTTTCAGAGTGTCTGGTTAAGCAGTGCAGATTGTTTGGGGTCAAGCAATTTCAGGAGGGCCAAATTGTAATATCCCCAATTTTAGTCTTTTGGCTAATAGGAGTGATAAGGAGAAATTAATTAAATTAACTTCTTATAAAGTCATTAAATAAATAAATTATTAAAAAGTGACTTTATATTTAATTAATTTAATTAAAAGTGACTAAATTATAAAAATAAAATAATAATAAAGTCAATAAAATAAATAAAGTGTACCTACCCTCTTCTAGAAGGAATCTCATGACGGGTTATGAAAAAAGATAAATAGAAGAGGGTGATTGAAGGAAGGCAGACTTGAATTGTGAATTGTTGATTGAATTGTTTTTGTGGAACCAAGTTGGTGTCTGAAGACTAAGGGTCTTTGGGAACATAAACTCCCACTGATCACATAACTAAGAGGGTGAAAGATCTCTCGATGGGTTGCTAGAGAGAGTGGGAAGTACTTTAGCTTCTCAATTTGAGCCTAAGGAGACATATACATTAGATTGTGTGTACTTCAGATTACCGAGGTTTTCAGATTTGAAGGAGATTGCTAGTGGAGGCAAAACCTTGAGCTAGGAAGACAACGATATCCTCTTGGCAATAAGGCAAATTAATTTTGGAAATCGGAGGCAGATCGAAGACTTTTCACCTTGCTGTAAATTGTGGTCATGAACAGTGTCATCGCTACAGGGTCGTGAACAGTAGCAGACCCACATTATGAATCATATCTCTCCATTTGTGCATTGAACATTCTTGATAATGAATGCAAATTAAAGAGGAGACTAAGGCGATATCATTGAGGGGTATTTATTGGAAGTTAAAGTGTTGATATTAATTTATGGGAGAGGCCAAACTAGGTCTGGTCCGCTACCTCCATGTGTCTTCAATTTCACCTTTAGACATTGGTTGTTTCCCAAACATCATCAAATGAATCAAGCACTGCCATTAGTAAGAAGTTCGATCAGGTTAGAGGCAATTTGGGAGACATCAAAGTACAGTGACAGTGACATCTCTGAGGCATTCACTTATAGAAGTTAAGGTGACATCTCTTGTGGCATGATTTGACATTGGTAAGGCTAGAATACAATCGATTTTGCTCCCTCCATCATTGTCTTTATCTCAGGCTCCTTATTGTCCATTTTACATTGCATTTTCAGTGATTATAATAATTATATCATTCAAATCTATTCAAATAGATCTGAAAATGTATGTGTCTCAGAATGGATGCATAGATGTAATCAGCTTATGTAGTAAAGTGTTATGTCATGAAATAACAATTAGAAGGCTAGTATACTTCGTGTCAACATGTGAAGATGTTTGCCAACTATTTGTAATTATGTTAGTCTATTGTTCCATTAATTTGTGAACACTTTTAATGCCATATGATCATATATTAGGAAGATAGTGTTGTTTGGTCATCATATATTATTCATATTATGTTTCATTAGCCCTCTTAATGTTGAAAAAAAGAATTCTTCAGTGTCCATTGAAGATTGAAGTGTTTTAATCAGTCATATGCGAAGTATTTGATGATATTCCTCGTGTCTCATAAGCACATTTTTAGACATACAAGACCAAGGGATATTACAGTGGTATCAGAGCCAAGGTCTTGCCATCCGGTGTGGAAAAAAAAATGGCTTCTAAATTTATTGAAGAAGCAATGATTTCTTATGATGAGTATAAAGCACTTCCGGAAAAGAGCAAATGTCTTCTAGATTTTGATTCCTATTTGGAATATTAGATGGATTATGGCAAGCACAAAAGGAGAACAAAGAAGAGAGATACCTCACCCACGATAGTCAAGAATTTATATGATGACTTTGCTAGACATGTGGATTCAATTCAAGAGCTCATGAAGACAACCATGGGGAATGAGTTGCCTACATCATCTGTACAGGAAATTTTACTTGAAACTTCTACATTGGAGGCTAGCAGAGAGCATGTTAATGACATGGGTGGCAATGGTTTGGATAATCATATTTTTTCTTCACCTTCACATGATGAAAAATCAGACTATGGCAGCCAAGGATAGTTAGAAAATCAGTCCCTTATAGCAGTTTATCCTAGAGAAGAAGAGGTGACAAATAAAGATTTGATGGTAGTAAGTCTTAAGCATGAGAATTCCTATGGAGATGCACTTGTGCAACTTAAAGACTATGACATGTTTATTGATGACAGTGAACACATTTCTTCACTCCATCATGAGAATGAAGATACCTTGGAATCATCTATAGATGATACTCAAGCATTGGGTGTTAAGGATGGGTTTTGTATAATGAATTCAAACCATGAGCATTCTGATTTTCTATATCAAACTTGGAAAAATATGGAAAGTGACCCTCTTCTTAGTGGAGCAATTACTAGTGTTTTGACTACACATGACGAAGGATACACATTGCAATGGCATGATATCATCATTGATCTATTTGAGGACAACAACATTATGTTCCATGATATTCATGAGATTTCAGTGTTTACACATGCAAGAGTTTGTGAAGATGAGCCTACAAGTGTTGAGCATGAAGAAGAAGTGCTTATGGAAGTTGAAGGCATAACACAAGTGCATGACGACAGTGCTGATAGTTATAATAACAGTGTTATAGCTCTTCATCCTCAGGGTAATGCAACTCATAATCAGGGAGAAGACAATGACATAGAGTTCCCTAATGTTGGCTTCAAGTTTGGGAAGGTAGTCATGAGACATGGGTTGCTAATGTTTATAATAAGAGGTATGATTTTGTGCATCATAGCATAGAAGATGTAGAAAAGAATCAAAGCTTGTGTGAATTTTGGTTAAGGAAAGCTAGGCAAGCTAAGTTACTAGCTGCCCAAACAAAGCAACACCTACAAAAGGTCAAGGAATGTTGCAACTACATATAACATGAGCATAGTGACCTTATGAGATCACCCACAAATGAAATACTTTGAGGTGTTAAGGAAGACACCTACATTACAAATTTGAAGTGTGCACCTATTTCTTATGATATGGCAGCTATCTATTTGTTGATTGGTGATTTAATCTTCCTTGATTATGCATGGGTTAATGGCTGTCATGATTTGTTTTCCAAAGCATTTTCAGATTTGGCATGGAATACATGAGCTTTTCATTGGCACAAGAGTTTGTGTGGAGATACCTATTTGAAGGGCAGTAAGTATGAGATGGATCTCTTTGATTTAAAATGGTATGTTGACTTCTATGACATCATTCATGTTGTTGATTTGAATCATCTAAGCGACATTGAGTGTTTGTTTGTGTTATTTCAATGGCATGTGGGAGTTCATTTCCACATTTCATTGACGGTCAACCTTCATGGATGGGTGATTCATGGTGATTTGAGGAGTCATCTCATCTTCATCATATATGGTAGGATTGATGGATTGGTTTGGGATCCGGGTATTGTCAGGGTTGAGGCTTCCACTCCTGTGGCACATGATGAGGTGTTCGAAATGATTTAGCAGATACAGTTGGTGTTACAGGAGCATTGGCATGTTGACAGGGACATTACTTAGTTTTTCATTTGGGATCCATGTGGTGATATTTTTCAGAGTGTTTGGTTGAGAAGTGGAGATTGCTTGGGGTCAAGCAATTTCAAGAGGGGCTGAATGTAATGTCCTCAATTTTAGCCTTTTGGCTAATAGGAGTGATAAGGAGAAATTAATTAAATCATTAAAATAATTAAATTATTAAAAAGTGACTTTATATTTAATTAATTTAATTAAAAGTGACTAAAGTATAATAATAAAATAATAATAAAGTCATTTAATAAAATAAATAAAGTGTACCTACCCTCTTCTAGAAGGAATCTCATGACGGGTTATGAAAAGAGATAAATAGAAGAGGGTGATTGAAGGAAGGTAGACTTGAATTGTGAATTGTTGATTGAATTGGTTTTGTGGGACCAAGTTGGTTTCTGCAGACTAAGGGTCTTTGGGAATGGAAACTCCCATTGATCGCATAACTGAGAGGGTGAACGATCTCTCAAGGGATTACTAGAGAGAGTGAGAAGTACTTCAGCTTCTCAATTTGATCCTAAAGATAAATATACATCAGATTGTGTGTACTTCAAATTACCAAGGTTTTTCAGATTTGAAGGAGATTTCTAGTGGAGGCATACCCTTGAGCTAGGAAGACAACAATATCCTCTTGGCAATAAGGTGACTTAATTCTGGAAATTGGAGGTAGATCGAAGACTTTTCACCTTACTGTGAATAGTGGTCATGAATAGTGTCATCGCTACAGTGTCATGAACAGTAGCAAACCTACTTTATGACTCATATCTCTCCATTTGTGCATCGAAATTGCTTGATAATGAATGCAGATTAAAGAGGAGACTAAGGTGATATCATTGAGGGTATCTATTGAAAGTTAAAGTGTTGATATTAATTTATGGGAGAGGTTGAATCTGGTATGGTCCACCACCTCCAGGTTTCTTCGATTTCACCTTTAGACATTGGTTGTTGCCCAAACATCATCAAAAGAATCAAGAGCTTCCATTAGTAAGGAGTTTGATCAAGTTAGAGGCAATTTGGGAGACATCAAAGTACAGTGACAGTGACATCTCTGAGGCATTCACTTACATCAGTTAGGGTGACATCTCTTGTGGCATGATTCGACATTGGGAAGGCTAGAATACAATCGATTTTTCTCCCTCCATCATTGTCGTTATCTTAGGTTCCTTATTGTCCATTATACACTGCATTTTTTGTGATTATAATAATTATATCAGTCAAATGTCTTCAGATTGATCTGAAAATGTATGTGTCTCAGAATGAATGCATAGATGTAATCAGCTTACGTAGTAAAGCCTTTTGTGATGAAATAACAATTAGAAGGCTAGTATTTTTGGTGTCAACATATGAAGATGTTTGCCAACTGTTTGTAATTATGTCAGTCTGTTGTTCCATTAATTTGTGAACACTTTTAATGCCATATGAGCATATATTAGGAAGGTAGTGTTGTTTGGTCATTGAATATATTATTCATATTATGTTTCATTAGCCCTCTTTATGTTGAAAACAAGAATTCTTCAGTGTCCATTGAAGACTAAAGTGTTTTAATTAGTCATGTGCGAAGTGTTTGACGATATTCCTTGTGTCTCATAAGCACATTTTTATACATATAAGACCAAGGGATATTACATTTATGTTTTTTTAAAGAGTAAAGATAGGATTTTGCAAGGGCTCTAATTCTTTTATAAACATTGGAACAAAAATATCAACTAAGACTATACAACAAAAATATACAATAAGAAAGATCAAACAATGTTAAGGTTATAAAGTAAAAAGGAGTCAAAAATAGCTAACTTAGGGCATATCACCCAAAAATAAGAGAGGAGCTAGATCAAGAAGGTATGGAGCCATATCACTTTAAGAAGATCTGGACCCTACCAACAACATTGTCCCTTAGCTCATTGAAGTTGTTTTCCTTCACATTAGTTCTATTTTATTGGATATCACTCTTGAATAACTAGAAGCCAAGGGGCTTCTAGAAAACCTCTTTATTGATTCCATCTTCCTTTTTCCTTAACAGAGGAAGTGAGAAGGGAAACAACAAAATCCATTAATAGGGTCAAATATATTTGTTTCTTGGATCTCACTATCCAAATTCTTATTGACAATGTAATGCCTTGCTAAGGAACCCTAGAGGATAAGAGCAAGCTATACAAGGAATGCATGGAAATATTTTTTTGAAGTTATTAAGTGTCATCATGCACTACATATACAAGTATAATTCTCAACCTTAAGTAAAGGTCAACTATTTATTAACTAGCTATTCACATGCAAAAGTCAAACTCTCAAAACTTCATTTGAGATAACTTATGGCACTTCTAAAGGTTCCCTGATGGTGCGACCTTAGCAACACATCCAAAACTAGTTCAATAACTCATGAACCACTAGGAGATGACTAAATCAATCTCCAACACTAAAATAAACACATCTATGTTCATTTTAAAACACCAATTAAACTATTCCTATGATAACATCATGATACATCAATAATAGAGAAGCATAAGAGATCATACTTTGTGCCTGATTCCAAGACTGGTGCACGTAAAGAAATACCAATACAGATCCAATATTAATTACTACATTCATCTCCAATAAGAGTGCTCAATAAATACATGATCAATGATACAACACATGTATCAATATACAAATGATTACATCATGTAATAAAGAGAAGAGAAAGAGAGGAATCCAATGCTGGGGAAGGAGGAAGAATCTGTCAAGCTAGTCATGAACCAAGTCCTCTGATCCCCAATGGTTCTTTGCAATGCCACCCAGCCATGAGGTACCCTCAGGTCCACCCCACCATGCTCATGAAGATATTCACACAACCTAAACAATCATACAAGTATAAAAGGTAGAGCAATGGGTTTACACGAGCCAAACATGGAGCAAATACTCAACATGAACATATCAACCCAACAAGAGTTATAAAGTCACAACATGATGGAAATTCCCTTAATGCATCACTCACATCAAAGAGAAACAATCAAGTAAGAGATGGTTCCCAAGAAACATTAAGTAAAATACCAAAAGAATGAGGAAGCATCCTCGATTGAAAAAAATAAGGACAAGCAGGCACCCTCAAAAGCAACAACAAATTTTTCATAGAACATATATCAAAATGAGATAACTAAAAGATCAAGCAATAATAAATCCATAGGGTGTTACTCAACTATCGAGTTTTAGATACTAGAGTGCTAGTGTAGGGAGTGCCATCGTGTGTGTTCGTGATGATGCACCGCATGGAACCGAGAATTGTCTCATATGGACGAGAATGAGAATCATGCAAGATTTGATGCCACATGTGGGAGGATACCACTCTGGGTAAGATCTAGCTCCTATATATCTAGGTATGCCTTCCAAATTCATCCTTGGCCTCGTACTAGAACTCAAGGCATGTTTGGGGTACCAATTATCTTAATTAATGTGTAATCCCATCCCAATTTTATTATTACATTTTCACTTGATTAATTAACTCCCCACACTATGATTGCTATAGAGCCACTTTGGGTCGGAGACATGTTGGGAGTCACTCCCTAAAACCACTTTAGTACCTGGACCTAGGTTCATCCCATTCAATTGAATGAGGAATCAAAATAAAACAAAATACAATGATTCACTTTTCCATATCCTTAATTACATAAAGTATCTCTTTTACACAATGCCATATCAACCATATACAAGGCATACTCATTTGGTCTTGCTACTAAGAGAAAGGATCCACTTGATCCCACAATGAAATACAATCATATAAAATGATAATTGAGGCATTTATTTCATTTTTACCATAAGTACTCAAGCATTCATAATACTCACTCATATCACAAGCTATCAATTCATTACAACCAAAAAGGCACGAGTCAAGCAACAATATTAACTTCAATGCAAATCAAAATGCCAACATCAAAGCATCAACTCAAGCACCAATAAAATACACTCAATTGCTCAAAAAAGAATTAAAGAAATGCTTAGAAACATATACTATTTATCATAATAATGTATCAACAAGACAAATACACAAAGCATAACAATGTCATACTCACAAAGCAACCTTAAGGTCTCCAAGTCAAGAATTTTATTTCGGATTGATCCCAATCCACAAGAACAAGTGCAATTCTCAATGGCAACTCAAAGGGGCATATTGAGATATCACAATTCATCTCACTCAAGGCCAATTAGGTCTTGAAAATCCAACATATAGGTCAAACAACCCAAATGGACAAACTGGGTAAAAAATATATGTTATTCTATGCTTCAAATGCCCACTAGAATGCTTCAAAAGCGCACTAGAATACTTCAAATGTACACTAGAATATTAGATGTGCACTTCTAGCCATCAGATGCACATCACTACTAATCAGATGTGCACCTCTAGGTGTCAGATGTGTCAGACTGCTCAGATAGACTCAAAAGGCCTAATTGACTAAAATTTCAAGGCATGAGAGGCAAAAACTAACAAAACCCAATGATTCTTGACCATTCAACATCATGGAGGTGAAATCAAAACACCATTACAGTCATCCCACAAATATTTGGACAAAGTTTCCCCTTGTAAACCCTTGGTTTTCAAAATTGAAAGCATATAATCAAGGAATCATCTAAATAAATTAATTCGAACTGCAAAAGTATTGAGATTCATAATACAAACCATTGCAACTTACTAAAACCAATTCAATCAAGAAACAAGGGAGAAAATTAAAGATCCTACCTCAGCCATGAAGAAATTACAAACATGAATTGAAAACCGCATGCACCAAAAGAATGCAATTCCATCAAGCAGCCTCAAGAATTCACCAACACCAAACAATCAAGCCAATCCTCATAAAATTCCCTCCAAGAATATCCTAATTTTATCATTCCCAATTCCTCATGTGTGGATTTTTTGAGAGGAAAGAGAACAAAAGTAGACTAAGTGTCCAAAATGGACTCCAAAGACAAAATATAAACTCACTTTTTGAGTGAAAATAAAATAATTAAACGAATTCAAATTCAAATATCAATAACTCTCCAAAGAGACCCCCAAGATAAAATCATGCAATCCACATTAAATCAAGTACATCTAAGGCATATCACACATTTAAATATTCAATTTACTTCAATGATATAAAATTACCATTGATGCATGTGATAAATGACGAGATATCTCAATAGACTAGCTATGCACAAATAGTCATTACGGGTTGAATCAACATGATGACTTGGTTTTTGAAAGCTACCAATTGTGGTAGTCAAGGCTCAAAATAATTAAATTAATTAAAATAATCAAAATAGCATAATCGAGGAAATTGTCCTAATCAAGGTGCACATGTTTTGTCTTGGGTATTTGGGCAGTGTGCTATCTCTTGTTAATCACTGTCGGGGATACAGGCATGCTCAAACTTGTGGAGCCAGGTGGAGTTGATTTCCTATACCTGTAGTCACTAAAATATTCACATGTGTGTGTAATCAAATCAACTCAAATTATTAAAGGGGAATTTAACATCATATGCATTCTCATATAATCAATAATACAATATCATCTCTTTCACATTTAATTATCAATTAGGCTTCTTAATAATAATTTCATTAATTAACTACATCAAAAACATCACCAATATTATTTCTCTACATCAATAAGCATATAAATATTCCACGAATGGGGTTAATATCATAACATTGTTAATAACATGATATCTCATCAAACCAAAATAACATAAAAAACATGATTTATTAGTTTAAATCAACTAATCTAGTTAACATCACTTATCTAATTCTAATCATTAATCAAATTAATATTTATATCCACATCTTTCAAATGGTATTTCCGAATCACAACATGGGTTTATCTCAATAATCAAGCACAACAGGTCTAGATCATGCGATAACAACCACCCAATGAGTCAAGTACCCAAATCAATCATGCAATTGTTCTCACAACCAGGCACAAGAAGAAAGCACACATCTCAATGCAACAACATAATTATCAACATCATCATGAAGCAATTCAACACACCACTGATCTAAAATGATCATGAGGCTTATATCAAAGCAAGGCATAAGATAACACTCAAAATCACATACACTGTGACAATAAAGAGCCCAAAGCAAGATTGAGCACCACAAAATGATCCACATCCAAACTCCAAGAGATACAATCCAAAGGTACAAAGCCAGGTCCATAAGAAGTATGCTATATAGAAAAGCGGAAGGGAGGATCATTACAAACAACTTCTCTCTCCCTAGAAACCTCCTCTAAAAATCACACAATTTGTTGATATTAGGTCTTAGACATGCCATTAATATTTTCACAAATAGTCTTAGCTAAAGGACATACCTCCTTGCTACTACTTATTATAGGCATCTCATGAGATTGAGTAGGCACTTTTAGTTTTTGTTTTCCTCTAGTGATTTTGCATTCTCTCTCTCTCTCTCTCTATATATATATATATATATATATATATATGTATGTATGTATGTATGTATATACCTAACTCTTCCTCTCTCTATCTCTCCCTCCCACCAATCCACTCTCTCTATCATTGCCTCCCTCCTTCCTTCTCTACCATTTTTCTCACCTCTCTCTTCCTCTCCCTCCAACCCACCATCCCTCTCTATCTCACTCTTATCCACCCCATCTATCCCTACCTCTCTCCTCCTCTCTCCCCCCCTCTCTCTCTCCCTCTCTAGCTCTCTCTACCTCTATCTCTGAATATTTTTCTCACCCCCCCCCAACTCTCTCTACCTCTCACTCTCTCCCTCCTTCCCTCTTTACTCTCTCACCTCTCTCTCTTCCTACCACTCCCTCCCTATCTCCTTCCCTCTCTACTCTATTTCTCACCTCTCCTCTCTCTCTACCTATCTCTCTCCATCTCTACCTCTCCTTCCCTCGATCATTCCCTCTCTAGTAATCCTTTTCTCCCCCCCCTCTCTCTCTCTCTCTCTCTCTCTCTCTCTCTCTCTCTCTCTCTCTCTCTACTCTTACTCTCCCTCCTTCCCTCATTCCTTGAATTTTTTTTCTATTTAGCCATGTTTCTTGTTAATCTAATCTTACATAATCAAATTTTATTAAGCATAGAAGAGGCTTGATTTGAATTTTCAATGCCTTAGATAGCCTATAGTTGATTCATTTTTTTTATTTATGCATTGCTAAATAAATATTCTTATACAACATTTTACTAAAGAAATTTGATGTGTGTTAAATTACTTGTTTTCATTGATTAGTGTTATTAATTCATTATCTTCAAACAATTCTATAATACTTCTTAAATAAAATTACCATATGTATTGACATTTTTGCATAAGTTTCATAAATCAATTCCTAATTACATATTAGGTTCCATGTTCTTGTATGTACAATCATACTAAATTTGAATAATAGATTATACACAACCACTTATCTTCAAACATTCACAACGAAACTTAAAAAAAAATATACTCCTTGTATTATGTATGTTAGTAACCCACATTAGTATATGTCTTCTATAACATGTTTTTGAAAACATGTGTGATATGCAATGATCATCACTTAAATTGTTAGTGTCTCTACTTAAGAATGTCATATTCAATATCCACACTTGAGAATCAATCTATTTACAATTTTAGTAGAGTCATGTTTGTGTCTCCTTTGACTTGTAATAGAACTCTTACTTTTGATTCAAAGTATTTGAATATAAAGTTATTTATGTAATTTTCACTATTTAGCTCTTGAAAATATTGTAAACCTACTTGACAACATCACTATGTTATATAGATCATGTTATAGAATAAATGTATTGGAGGTTAGAAGACATGTGAAAGAATTGCTAGGATTTGAGGAGGTTCCGAGTACAACGAGAACCTCTTACAAGTTCCCGTTTAACTCTAAAGTTTCGATAACTGATTTAATATATCCATTTTAAACTACAACTAGAGATTTGAAGACCATTTGGAACACTTAAGACTTAGAGGTGAGTTAGGCACTAGTAGGGTTAAATGGTAGATTAGGAACTTCAAATATCAGGGATTCTGGGTAGGTTAAGAACTAAGATAAGATTTCAATATTTTAATGGAGTTTTGAATTTTGTATGAAATTTTTAGATTTTAAAATATGAACAAAGAGAAAATGACATACGATACCTTGATAGTGTAGGACTTAAAAAAATAGAATCCAATACATTCCACCACTAAAGTAAACTAATTACACCTACTTTTATAAACAATAATACAATATTAATATCATTGCAGTAATTGCATTATTTTTTACTTCATTAAATAAAAATACAATAAGCAATATACTTTATAAATAAATTAGTAAATAATAATTTGAAATATTTATTTATCATAACATTTATTTAAGAATTTTGATTTTCAGATTATTTATTTATATTAAATTGAAAACATAGTTTATTATTATTTTAGAACTATTTTTTTATTTAAATTTATTTAAAAATCAACATAAGATAAACCAAACTTGAATAGCAACCAAGACATTATATGATTCTAAAATTGCATTCTTATAATATATTATATAATCAATTTTTTTGTTTTGGTAAAGAGTAAGTGCCTATAAGATATATTCATATGAAAAGAGCAATTACATATGATTTCGCCGAAAGGCGATCTACAATGGGATTGAAATCATCCGTAAACAAAAAGTGTTTTTAAGAAAAAATTGACGTGTTCCTGACGGTCAAAACCATACCTTTTTAAGGTGCCACCCCCCACGACCTGACTGCTGCAGGCGGTACATATTCAATTTCAACTATTAATAACGTATTTATTTGGGGGAATCCTTTTGTTTCCATCTATCTATCGCTTTCCAGCTTTTTTCGGTTATTATACACTGTCTTACCGCTTTCTAGCTTTTTTCGGTTATTATACACTGTCTTACTGCTTTCCAACCATGTTCCGAACGACTTTCCTTTTTTTATTTTTAGTTTTTTTAGTTTTTAGTTTTATGCATTTTCAAAAAAGTAGGGAATATCGCCCCGAAGTTTCAAGGAAGGTGCGGCCATGACAGCTTGACATTTGTGGATCACGATACTCTTGTTCTGTCTGAAATATACGACGCGCTTTCTCCCCATCAGGGATGCTTACCTAGTATGGAAGGGAAGTGGTCTACTTCCCTACCAGGAAAGTGAGTTCTTTAGATTAAAAAGAATAAAAGATTAATATTTGAAATATCTCCCTTAATCACATCCGTTTGAAATGGCTGCATTGGCTGCCCACCTTCCTAGGATAGAAAATTGCAGCCTACCGGTAGAAAATTTCATTGCTTTGGTTACAATGGATTCTAAAAAAATTAGAAAGGAATTTATTGATATTGGTAGGGACATAATGTTCATGACTCTGTAGAGGCTAAATTTTATCAATAAGCCTTTGTTCGTGCATTTTTGGGAGACCATTGTGAAGGAGAATTACATGCAATAGAAACGCCTTGGAAATGGGAATAAGTATAGCAGATCTAAAAGAAGAATTAAAAGGCCCTTAAATAGGAAATGAGAGGGGATTCGTACTTGCGGATCTCAATAACATAAATCACAGATAAAAATCTGCAAGAAGAATAAAGAACCGAGGGAAAATAGTGAACCGAAGAAGGGAAATAAATCGGGAGAATAAGTTAGGAATAGAGGACGGTACAACCAACATTGCCACTAGAGAATTTGTGCACTATTTGAGCTTGGATAAGAATCAAATACAAATTTCATTATCATTATTCATAGTACCAGTAAAGGTATGATAGAAAAGATCTTAAATCCGGTTGCATGCATTCTTTAAGAAGTTTTCTTTACTAGATTTTCATTCTAATTAAATATATTCGATAAGAACTCATTTAATGGTGGTCTTAGGAATTTAACTATCTTGACTGTTTGTGTATGTGTTTGGTGGACATGTATAGCAAGGTATCATACCAGTTCAACTTTCACCATTTAATCCTTGAATTTCAAGCCTCCTATGTATTACCTTTTTCTTGTGTAGGATTGGAGTCGTTATGCCCTGACTTAGCCACAACCTCTATGATTGATTTTTCTACAAAGCTTCTTATTTTTTATTTTTTTAAAGGTACATGATTACTAAGTGAATGATCTACAATCTTTTCATTTCTGGATCATTTTCATAGTTTGTTCAAGCCAAAACCAGTTCATGAGCGTTATTTTGGTTTCCATATTTGGATATGTACAGCTTCAAGGCTTCCTCATACTTCCTCTTTTGTCAACGGTTCTGGCTGAAGGAATGAAGGAGAGCAATATAAATGAAAACAAAGACAATTTATATTAATCAAAATAAAACATTACAATAACTCAATGAGATGTGTTTCATACATCAAACACCATTTCATTTAGATTGATATCCTTGTCAACTTAGAACATTTTACATCTTATAGCTTCAGACTCATAGTGTTTAACAGATTTATATGCTCATCCTTGCTCATCCTTCTTACAACTCTGCTGCGGATCTAGACTCTCTTGTGAGAGTGCATACAAAATGAAGTGCTATGAAATATATAGACCTACATACCACGGAGGGGAAAGGGTATTATTTTGAACTGCCCAAAAAGCATGTGATATGACAAAAAGAAACGCTAAAGAGTACATGATAATGCATCCAAATCTAAGGAAAATTTGTTTTTGTCATGTCTGCGGATAGGCTATGCAAAAAAAGGATATATGGAATGATATGTTAGGTGGGGTTAGTTGGGATTGTATCTCCAACACTAGCGCTTCAATAACACAGGCATCCCCAAGTTCAAATCCCACCTAGAACAATTCAACTTCGAGCATTTTTGTATCCCCTGTGCTTAATGTTGTAACAATATTGGTATTAGCTATAGTTGTGATGTGAAGAAACATACTATGTCTTAAGGCATTGAAACATAGCCAGATATTAAGCAGTGTGGACTTCAAAATAGATTTGTCATTATTTATGTTTTTGTTTTTTTGTACATATGATCATAACAATGCACTCTTGCCCATTTTTGATGAATGATCTGTATTAATGTCATCCATCTGGGAAGATGCTATTACAACTATTTTCATGCCATTTCAGCTGCATTTTAGCTAAACGTGAACAACAATCAAATCCCAATTCGGATCTTTTTGTTGAATTATGTTTTTGTTTTGTGGAAATGGGGTTTTGTTATATTTTAGTTATAATTCTTTCTCTCCGTCGCCGGTCACTCATTTCTTAAAAAATATGTATCTCAAAAATAATATAAATTTCAATATCTTTACATAATAATTGTAATGATAAATTTGTTAATTTAATTTTTTAATTATTGAATTATATTTGTAAAGAATACAATCCAATTCTTTTTATAGAAAAAGAATCTGATTTAATAGTTAAAAAAATATTCAATTATGATATAATTATTATTTATTAATTTTATGGATGGAATGAAACTATCATTGAAACATCTATTTAAAATCAACAAATTGTGGATTCATTGTTGTTGTTTTCTTACTGTAGGCTATGTTTATGTTGCTTTATTTTTATGGTTTGCTTCATGCTAAACTCTACATTATGAAAGTAATGCCAAAACAAAAAAGGGTATTTTGTATCAAGTCATCAGTGTCTTATTGCCCTTGTAAGTTTGGAAGGTAAGAAGGTAACATCGTAATGAGGATGGCATCATAGGAGAAAAGCTGAGCCTCAACACACAAACTAGAATATTACCCTTCCATAGGAGAACTCTGTGCTTGCCTGTTTTAAACTTACATCAACACATTTCATGGACCAATAAAAAATGGCAATTGGAATCTCACCAACTATTTATCTCAGGTCTTTCCATAAAGTTCATTGACCCAAATCTATGGATGTTTTGAAAAACTTATATTTTTGATAAAGTTGATGCAGACTGGAAATGGGGTTGAATGAAAGTATGAAATGGATAAATTTATGTCTTGCTTCATTTTTATTTGGCATCGTAGTAGGAAAAGGTAGCAGAGATGCTAGAATCACCGACTTTTTTACCCCCAATATTGTATAATCAAACTTTCAACGACTTTGGGTTAGTTTGATAAAACTGTCAGATTGGTATTAAGTTTTCATTAGTGTGTTTTAGTCATATAATATTCATTATTGATGTTTAATTGTTTTTATAGAGTTGTGGTTGATGGAATTGGATAGTTGGATTTTATTAAGAGATTGTTTGATCTAACTAATTCATAACATATATTTTTTAATATCATTATTCAATTCATACTTTTAGGGACAAATTTTTTACAAACTTTTTTTAAGAATCTTAAATCATCTAAGATGCATAAAAAATTTAAATTTATTTATCTGTGTTGAACATATTAAATTATTCTAAAACAAACTTTTCAAAAGTCATGAAAAATTATAATATAATTAATAAAAATATTAAATATATTTTAATACTAAAATTTGTTATCTAATATTATCTTAATGTAAAATATTAACATGATAACAATTCTACCACAATATTATCTTATCTTTTTTATAATTTATCTCATAATCATAACCCAAGAACTTGGCGACCTTCTTATTATGTCCAAAACATAATTAACATTATACCTAGCATTTTTAAGGCAGAAGTGCTTATTGATAAGGTATAACTGTTTTATGTTAACTATATGAAGAATTGCTATAATTCAATTCTTATAGATAAAACATTATTAGGATAAATGGTCAGAATAAAAACATTATTAAGATAAATGGCTTAGAGATTGCTATGACTATTAGTTATTTAAAAAAAATGATTGGCTTCTAAAAATTATGAATATCTTGTCTATGTATCAATATGTTTCATGTTAATTGTTCATTTGTATTATTTCCATGCTTATGGTCTGCTATATTGCTAATGCAACACTTTAGATTGTAAATTTGTGTTCTCTTCATATTAATTTTAGTTTACTTTTTATATGTTTCATGTTTCTGATCATACCTACTTTTGTTTCAAATCATTCCCATGGTATTTATACAGCTCTTGCCTTCAAATTGATATCTCTCGGCGTATCTTACATAAATTTTTCAAAATATAAGTATACTAGTTACAAAAATAGCCTTATCACAGTGAACAATATTTTTACAGAGCATAGATCAATAGTATCATCTAAATATGACTATTCCAGTGTCGACAATCTGCCACAGATCTCTCTTCAAACCCATGAAGTCAGTTGGAACAAGACCCGCAATGCTTTGTATAGCAGAGAAATCTTTTGCAACAAATGATCTTCAATTTAATCCTCATGAGACTCAATGGCATTATTATTTTTATCCAAAAAATATCTTATTATTACATCATGTAAATATTTGTTGAAATGCAACATCAGCACTTCCTATCATATTGTCCATGCAGCTAGATTGCACCAAAACTGAGCAAGGTTGAAAATTCCATTACTTGTAGCTTTGCAGTTTCCTCAAGTTTTGAGCATAATTTTTTTTATTTGTATTAAAATGTAGTTTATATCGTAAAAATCTGAAATACCGTTTAGAATTTGTAGATATACAAACTTAATCATAAAATATTGGTGCTCTTCCCCTACCCAATTATGTAGAATCATATCTAATACCTCTGACAAGGAAGTTGGGCCTTAACAAATTATAACAAAATTTCTTTTAATTCAATAGCATTGAAGTTCCACCAGAGTTCTCACCTACTCCAAACTACCAACCTGAGCCTAATATATAGCAAGTCTACTCAACAAATGAAATCACTTGAGCATGTTAATATCTCTCTGATCTTATAAAGGGTCCAAAGTGGCTATGTGTCTTGTCAATCTAATTGATTATGTTACATAATCAATTGTTATGAAGTATGTTATGAAGTATGGAAGAGGCTTGATTTGAATTTTCAATGTCTTAGATGGTCTATAGTTTGAAATTCAATTTTTGATTTATGGATTGATAAATAAATATTATTGTAAATATTTTTATACAATATTTTATAAAAGAAATTTGATGTGTGTTAAATTACTTATTTTTATTGATTAGTGTTATTAACTCTGTATCTTCAAACAATTCTATAATACTTCTTAAATCAAATTATCATATATATTGACATTTTTGCATAAGTTTCATAAATTAGTTCTCAATTACATATTAGGTTCCATGTTCTTGTATGTATAGCCATACTAAATTTTAATAATAGATTGTACATAATCACTTGTTTTCAAATATCCACAACGAAACTAGAAAAACTTCTACTTCTTGTATTATGTATGTGAGTAACTCGTGCATCAGTATATGTCTTCGATAACGTGTTTTTGGAAACATATGTGATATGTTTGATGAGTTTCCCAATGCCAAAACCTTTGACAAGTTCTTGGTTACCTCTAAAATTTTGATAACTAGTTTAAAATGTCCCTTTTAAACTACAACTAGAGATTTGAAGATCATCGGGAATGCTCAGGACTAATCAAACTAATCACACCATTCAATCCATTCCACGCTAATAAAACTAATCACACCTACTTCTATATGCAATAATGTAATTTTTGTTTTTTGATAGGTAATGGGCTGAAGCCGATAAGGTGTACATACCCTACCCCCTTTGTGAGATTATAACTTGTGACCTCTATTTCAAGAATACAAGTTCTCCACCACTAGGCCAACTCAGGTTGTACTAGTCAATAATGTAATATTGATATCAATGTAATGATTGCATGATTTTTTGTACTTCATTACATAAAAGTACAATGAATAATATACTTTATAAATAAATGAGTAAGTAATAATTTGAAATAATTATTTACCATAACTTTTCTTTAAGAATTTTGATTTTCAGATTATTTATTTGTATTTTATTGAAGATATATTTTATTTAAAATAATTATATTTTTATTATTGTTTTAGAATTTTTTACTTCAAATTTATTAAAAATCAACAAAAAGATAAACCAAATTTGAATAACAACCAAGACATTATATGATACAAAAATTATATTTCTATATTATATTATATAATAAAATTATTATTTTGTTTAGTTAAAGAGGGAGTCCCTATATATATATACATATGATTAAAAAAGTGGCTTATCAGTGAATAGTGTCTCATAACGAGCATAAATAGATATTGCTATGTGATTAGGCACTAGTCTTTTGCTAATTGTAGATGATCTATCTATTTGAAATTAAATTCAAATCATGTACTTAATTATGATAAATTATTTATTATTTATGTAAATCAATAGTACATGTATATATCTAACATTAAATTCAGGGATAAGGAGGCCTCCTTGGAAATTGTATTTGCTTGCTTCCTTAAGCTCATTCTAGAGAACATCTCGGTGACCAGGTTCTAATTGCCTCCTACGCCCCCCTCTAAATGGGATTGGGAGATTGCTCGCGGATGGAACCTTCCTCTTTCATTTGCTCACATAGATTACTCCAAATGCCTCCTAAGGTAGAATATTGTTTGGTTCCCCCCTCTCCCTGGCTGCTATAAACTAAATTTTGATGGGGCTGCCAGTTAGGGTCTTGCAGCTGGGAGAGGTGTCATTAGAACCTACAGTGGGGGCCCTGGTAGTTGCTTATGCTGGGAATCTGAATGGCCACTCTAGTAACCAAGATGAAGCCATGACCTTGGCTTGGGGGATCAAGTTTGCTCTCTCCATGGGCATTAGGTGTATGGACATAGAAGGGGACTCTAAGCTCATCATTGATGCTGTCAAAGGGCGGAACATGCTAAATTGGACAATTGAAGGCCCCCTCAGGGACACTCTCATGCTTATTTTTTGGTTTGACTCTTTCTGGATTATGCATGTGTTTAGGAAAGGGAATGGGGTTGCAAATGCTCTTGCTGCCCTAGGGTTAACTAACACTAGTCTAAGATGTTGGAGGAGCCACACTTCTATGTCGCCTCATGTCAACTTAATTTTAATGGAATAGAGAATTCAAACTCAAATTGATGATGAAGCTCTTGTTTAGCCTCATTGCTACCTTCCTCCTCACCTCAGGTATCTTGGAAGGAGTTATTTTTTAAATTTGAATACGGGAAATATTCGTAGGACTACCGCCAATTATGTCCTAATTGGAATTGCCAACTCGGCCACGAAAGGTGAGATGATTTTTTGGTCCGCTTTTTGGGGTCACCGTATAATGATGTACTGGACGAGCGATGAGATGATGGGTTCTAAGCTGAGTCAGATGGTTTTAAAAACTTGTTGCGGGCAACTTGTTCCACGTGCCCCCAAGATCATTACTATGCGTGCAATTTTTTTATTTTAGGAATATTTCCTATGTGCCTAAAGTCATGTCTCAATTCATGACTTATGGCTCACACAAGTCCCCTATTTCCAAGGTTATTAATGGCAATCATTTCGCCTTTTGTGCCTTGATTATCACCTCACACTAAATATATCTGTCCCTTGCAATATTGACATTACTTTTTCACTAAGGGTTGCATATGTGACATTCTCTTGAGGTCTTGTTTATGAAGTTTGCTAAACAAGATCTCTCTATTGAGGAAATGGGGGGTGATAGAGTGTGCTATGAGCCTGACAAGCTCGATGATTTCAAGAATGACCCCCTCATTTGGAATTACTGTGTTGAGGGAGGTGTGGCTGATTTTTTGGAGTCCTTCAGTGGCCACGACGAACAACTTTCAGCACAGTTTGCTGCTTCTTGGTCTGGGCGAAGAGTCACAGTGGGTGGTGTTTCTTTTGAAGTGTCAGGGGAATCGAATTCCCAGGTGATGGGTCTTTCTCTGAAAGGAAGGTGATGGAAGTTCACTAGCCATGTTTCTAACAGTGAAGGGCTTAAATGCTTCTTCAGAGGCAAAGAGGAACCGGTTAAGTTGCAGGGAGGGTTTGCCCATGAAGAACTCAAGCACCCATGGAACCAAATTCGCTTGATGGTGATGAAATACTTCACACTGGAAGGTCGCTTTAAGGTATTCTACTACTACCACCTTCCCTTGCTTAACCATTTTTGTAATAATGACTTGTTGTGTTTGCCTTTTTTCCTCTTGCATTCTCTAGAAACCTCTGTGAAAGATACCCTTGATCCCAAGCATGAGGACAAGCCATTTTTCTTTCTTCACCAGGGTTTAATCTATAGGCTTTACAATTTTCATCTGGCTCTCTTCCCTCCTTGCAGTCTTATGTTGGTCCAGCCCCCTGCCACGACCTCTCTCCCGCTTTCGGCCTTTTTCTCTGGCTTGGCTATACCTAGGTTTTTCAAATTTTCCCAGGGTGTCCTTGGGGCCACTCATTTTCTTGCCCCTGCATTTTCTCAATTCCCTCCCTCAGTGTCCATCACTGAGATAACCCCCAACCTGGTGTTGTCTAGCAAATCTCTCACCCCCACTAAGGGTAAAGGGAAAGCCCCTATGAAATGGAAAAGAATAATTATTGAGGATAATTCTTCATTTGAAGATTTTGAGGAGGAAATCCCTTCCTCTAATACTAAAGGGAAGAAAGAGGTCACGCAGGTTGGCATCGAAAAGCTCCTCAGAGAAAAAAGGCATAAGTTAAAGATGTCTCAGATCCCGATGAAGACTTGTTTGAGGACAAGACGGGGGGACCTTATAGATTTGGGTTGCTTTGGGCCCCACAATGAGGTTGCTAATGCTAAGTCGGATATGAAACCTGCGGTGACTATCAACCTTGTGGACCCAAACAAAGTGATGAAATGGCGGAACTAGATGATTTGGGGGCCCAAGAGGCCAGAGTTGTTGTTGCGGATTTTGCTAAGATGGCTGAGATGGGAAAAGTGGACCCGACGGTGGAGATTGTGAACAAAGAGGGTGATGAGAACAAGAATGTGGTGGACCTAGAAGAATTGGGAGCCTAAGGGGTCAGTGCTCCTATTGTGGATTTGGCTAAGATGGTGGAAATGGAAAAAGTTGACCTAGTGGCGGAGATTGTCAATAGGGAGGGTGATGAGAAAAATATTGATATCCTCCAGGGGATCTTGACTATGGAACAACTCGAAAATATCCGTTCTGATGTTTTGGATATTTTGTAGAGGATTGAAAACCTAGGGTCGTTGCTAGACATGAAGGTCGTTCTTGAGGAGGTCAAGGTTATGAAACATAAGGTGGAGGCCAGGGATTCCTAGATTGTCTGTCTCAAAAATTTCTACTTGCAGGTCCTTCACAGTTCGACCCTCACTCTCTCCCTCCTGAGAGAGTGTACTGCGAACAACGATGCTGACAAAGATGAAGCCAGGGAACTTTGCAAGTTCCTGTTTGACAATTGGAAAAATGTCATTGATAGGACTGGGGTTCGCAAGTCGGCCCCTTAGGTCTTGTGTTTTTTTTTTTGTGTGCTTTGGGATGCTTTCCCTTGCTCCCTGATGTTTTATTTTTTTGTTGTTTTTGGTTCGGAAAGACTCTAGTTATGGATGTTTTCTATTATAGTGTTGTTTATAGTTTAAACTATGTAAAGGGCCAGTGCCCTATTTTTCACTGCTTTCTCAATCAAAAACATTAAAAGACTATATTAAATCTTTTGTAAGCTTAAAAGTTAATAATTATTAGAAGAATTATGCATCTTATTTAGACTCAAGTTATTGATGAAGTAAATAATTGTGGATAGAAATAACTATGACATGCTTCTAACATTACATCATAACACAAGTTTACATTTTTAAGAGATATGGGGTTTACACGTCTAGTAAACTAGTGTGAAGATATGATGTGAAAACCAACTGTAGGAATGTCTTTATGCATAGGGTTTTATTGAACCTTGTGCTCTTCAATTTGCATACATTTCATGAAAGTCTCTATAAACACTCTTGATCTTGGCAAGAATCTAAGTGTAGAGGAGTTATCTTGTTCTTGTCTAATTGATATTTTATTTTCCTTGATTCAACATAGTTTTGTCACTCTACTTGATCAACTTAAACAACAAATATAGACGTTGTGACATTCAGGTTAGAGTTGAGGGTTACAATTAAAATTCTCAACCAATTGAAGTTGTTGTTGGAGATAAATAATTTAAAAAATTTATTACAAAATTCAATAAAATTTAGTCAAAGTTTAGATTTGTTTCATTAAATAGAAATATCATATTTGTTCATTATTCCACTTAAAAAATATTTTATTACTACATTGTAATTAATATTAAATCATTGGTATATAATGATATTGTAATTAATAATAAATTATCATTAGGATAAGATTAAATTATTATATTTTTTATATTTCCATTAAACTCTTTCCAAAAGATTTTTTTTTTTCAATAAAAGTGGAAGACCACTAATTTTATTTATAATTATAATTTTTATACAATTCTGGTTTAAAGAGTGCTGGTAAGAAAGAACCGGGCAAAGAAAACCTCTGGTCTTCCTCATAAAAGTTCCAGTGGGAAGATAATACAGTCGATTACATTTGAAGAAGAGAAGTGAAAAATCCAAACCAGCCCCAATCCATCTCCAAAAACCTTAAGGGCCAACAAAGCCAGTTACAATGATAGTACCCAACCCCCCAAAATGTGTGAAGCAGATACAAAACTGTTAGAGAAGAAGGCAAGCATACGAGCACCATAAGTGCAGAAACCAAGTACTAGAACCTTCATAAGGAGGGGACAAAGGATGGAAAGCCATTGCATTATGATTATCTGGAGCAACCACGTATAGGGGCACAACTACACTTGGAAGAGGCATAACTGCCTTCAACGAATCAAGAAGAAAATGTATACCTGAAAACACATTAACAACCGCAGCCAAGATATTTGGAGACACATGATCTAAAAAAGCTACAAGAGCAAACATCGTGTCATCATATAGGTTAGAAATCAAACCACCTCTTAAAAGTGAAAGTAATTCACAATGCCAACCACTAGATAATAGTTCAGACCGAGATACAAAACCACCATAAGGAAAAGCACCAAGACCAAAATGATAAGAAGACAAATCATTATCCAAATCAGAAGTAGAATAAAGAGAGGGATGAAAGTATGCATCCAATAATGCCCGAACCAAAGAAGCATCCAAGAGCAAATCCATACACACAGTAATAAAACAAGAAGCAACTTCAGCAAGGAAAATATTAGTATTCTCCAACCAACGATAGTACTGAACCCCCCAAAATGTGTGAAGCAGATACAATACTGTAAGAGAAGAAGGCAAGCATACGAGCACCAGGAGTGCAGAAACCAAGTACTAGAACCTTCATCAGGAGGGGACAAAGGTTGGGAAGCCGCTACATTCTGATTATCTGGAGAAACCACCTGTAGGGGCACAACTACACTTGGAAGAGACATAACTACCTTCAACGAATCAAGAAGGAAATGTATACCTGAAAACACATTAACAGCTGCAACCAAGATATTTGGAGACACATGATCTAAAAAAGCTACAAGAGCCAACATTGTGTCATCATATAGGTTAGAAATCAAACCACCTCTTAAAAGTGAAAGTAATTCACAGTGCCAACCACTAGATAATAGTTTAGACCGAGATACAAAACCACCATAAGGAAAAGCACCGAGCTCAAAACGATAAGAAGACAAAGCGTCATCCAAATCAGAAGCAGAATAAAGAGAGGGATGAAAGTATGCATCCAATAATGCCAGAACCAAAGAAGCATCCAAGAGAAAATCTATACACACAGTAATAAAATGAGAAACAACTTCAGTAAGGAAAATATTAGTATTCTCCACCAACCACCGTCTGCCCACCACCTTACGAATAGCAAGAGAAAAGTACGAAGAATGAATTTTAAATAATCTGCCAAGCTTCTCATCGTCAAAAGCATGAGGATCCTAAAAATCAGATTGCTTAACAGGCAAAGAAATTCTATAACCAGTAGCCTCCATCCCAAGAAAACCAAAATGAAAAATAAGACACATTAGAATGTTGCGAGCTTATAAAAAAGAATTGAGACATCATTAATAAGGAAGCATATCATCCAAGCGGAATAAAAATTATTATCAAATTATAATTATATTATTATATTTTTATATTTCTATTAAACTTGTGACAAATGTAAATAATCTATTTAAAGGTTTTTCCATCCACATGTGATATTAGATAATTGAAAGACATGTATATAAATGATTATGTTTTTTATATTAAAAACAACAAAAACTAGGGCACTATCCCTTAACACAACCTAAAGGCATTCAACATTAGTAACACATTCACAACAAAAAGTTACGAGAAACAGATTCAGAAAATCTAAAGAGAATATTAACAACAAAATAAACATCAACAAGGGAAAAAACCGTGTAAGTCCAAAGTAGCATGAAATAAAAGACCTAGATCTAGAGACCTGACTTTTGTAACCCAACCCATTTGAGGACATTGTCTCAGTCATCTGTGAGAAACTTGAAGAGCTCCATGCATTATTCCCTATCCGCATCCTCCTCTCCCAAGGCCTTATCCTGTAGCAAACAAAGGGTGGCTTCCAAGCTATGCATAACCCTTATGCAAAACTTGTTTATGCTCATCGGCTGCTTGTTGCGGGTGTCCCATTTGTTCTTCAATTCCCTCATCTTCATCTTTAGGGCTTTCAGTTTTGTATTGACCCCTTGGCTCTCCAACTTGTTTCTTAGTTCTTGAACTTCCTGCTTTATGACCTGCAACTCACCATCCATTGTCTGACCACTCGTCTCAATAATTTTGTCCACCTTTGGGGTTTGCACATCTTCAACAATTTGACAGCTCTTCTTCTCATCTTTCCTCCCCCCTTTCTTGGTAGTCCCTTTCCTCTCCTTGTCTTCTCCCTTCACCATGCTAACCAATCTCTCCCCATCTGTACCCTTCCCTCTCACTGTCCGCTTCACTCCTAATATTCAATCCCAACATTATGTTGGCCAAGCATTATATATCCATTTTTTTTGGCAAAATTATTTCTTACAATATTTGGTGGACATGATTATTCATATACTTGTATGTCATAGATAACATATTTGAGTGCTTTTATTAATTTATAACAATTCCATACAATTATTTATATATATGTATATATCATCCATCATATAACACCTATAAATTCTTTTACTAGTTTATAACAATTATTTTGATAAAATAATTTAATTTTTTAAAATGAATATATTAAAAAAAAATACTTTTAATAAAGCATAATTGATCTAGGGGAAGAGCACTAGTAGTCATTATAGTTCCACTCACTGTTAACTCCTTATGTACCCAACAAATAACTAAAAGTTCATTAATAAATTTCACATGTACCAATAGCGGCCCACTTTTTAGCCTTTTTTTTTTTTTTCAATCATAAATGGTCTATTTGAGCAAGATTGTTGAACACCAATAGCCACCCACTTTTTAGCCCTTTTTTTATCATAGCTGACCCATTTGTACAAGACTATTGAACATTTATTCATGAAGGATAGTATGCTATAATGACTAATAATAGACTTCCCTTCCCCTATATATATAATTATTTATGACAATATTAAAAAGTATAAATTTTAACAAAATTTTATCATTAAATAACATTGATGCGCTGCTAAATGGACAAGGTTAACAAATGACAAACAACACAAGACACAAGAAAATCGTTAGTGTTAGTCAATCAAAAACTAATCTAAACAGGCATATCAAAAGAGATACTAAAAACATGAAAGCATATTTAACTAAAGAAACAAATATGATGAGGCATCTCCAAATACCTTCTAACATGCTCTTAGCTCCTTCTCCCTTGTTCATCTCCTCTCCAAGTTCCAAAATAGTGTAGCTCTCAGCAGCTTTTTGCACTGTGGATGCTTATGGAGGATTGAGATTTGGATATTTTGCTCCAAATGTAAAATGAAAAGCTAAAATACTAGATGCTATTTAAAAATGATTGATTTTAACCAAAATAACAAGATTTTAGTTTGCTATACTAAATTCTCTCTAAAATGCCTATAGGTTAAATGCATACAAGTTTTCAGGATCTAGATTATGAAGAAATGGGCTCTATTTATAGGAAAAATGGAGCAATGGATGGTTGAGATTGAGTAATCTTAACAAGGGTCAGGATTGAATGGTATTCAATCCATGTGATGACTTTCAACCCAATCCCATGTTGACAAGTGTCACAATGAGGAGGCTTGAGAGGTGAGATAAGGAGCATTAAATGCTTGAGAGGACATGATGGTTACCCTAGTCAAAGAAATAAATGTTTTGAAGAGACACATGTGTTACATGAGGGTTAAGTTAGGGGTCAAAGTCCTTAACCATGGGTGCAAGTGGAATTAACCATTAATGGTCATGTAAGAGCCATAAGTGGTTTGAAAGACTTTAGAAGTTAATTTGTTGAACACACAAAGCATTAATTGCTTTTCAAAGACTTTGGAGTCTTTGAGAAGTGACTCTAATTTGCTTAGGAATGTGACAATACTTAGGGGATGGATTAGGTTAATTAGGAAGGGTTTAGAACAATCTAGAAGGGGTTTAAGCATGCAAATGGATTTTGTAGGAAAATGCAAGTGGAAGGAATTTTGGTATTTTCAATTAAAATAAAATCATTTATTTCAATTAAATGGTGTAATTTGCATTTGGGTAAATATTCAAATAAATATTAATTTATTTAAATGAGAAAAAGGAAGATAAAGCATTAAATGCTTGAAGACTTTAAGGGAAACCATTAAAGGTTTGAGAAGACTCTAGAAGGAAGTCATTAAGTTTGAAGACTTTAAAGGAAACCATTAAAGGTTTGAAGTGGGTGAGGATAAATAGGATTTTAAATAAATTTATTTAAAATAGTTGTGCAACTTGCATTTGTAGGAAAATGCAAGTGGGTGGAGGATAAAGGTGATTTAAATAAATGATTTATTTAAAATAGTGTGAGAGGTGGGATTTAAATAAATATTTAATTGTGAGAGAATATTTAATTAAATAAATATGATTTATTTATTTAATTAATGGTCTGAATTTATTAAGTGAATTAAATCAAATAAATTGAATAATTTATTTAATTAATAAGAGAAGAGGGTTAAGATGGATTAATTAAATATATTAATTTAATTAATTATTAATTGATAGTTAAATAATCAAATAAATATTAAATATTCATTTAATTAAGTGGACAGATTTATGTGACTACAAACACTATTAATACAGTACCCATAAAAACAAAAGCACCCACTTTCATGAGCGTATACCACCAATTGACAACAATTTATCAAAAACATGCATTCAAGGACTGCAGAAGTATAAACTATTCCTTTTAAATGCATTGAAGTTCCATCAAATCCCCCACCTAATTCAAACTACCAACCTGAGCCTAATATATGGCAAGTCTGCTCAACAACTGAAATCACTTCAGCATGTTAAATCTCTCTGATCCAAAAAGGCGCCAGTTCATGACATATCAAAAGCTGCAAACTTCATTGTGACTGCACCTGTCATTACCAACCTGACCATTTCTAATTGGCAAACCCATTTTTAAGTTCATCAATCCCTTTTTTTCACCTCCTCGTTCTTGTTGGTTGAGCTATTTGTTGAATAATCTTCTTTCTGTTGACAGAGCCATTTATCTGAAGAGGCTAAGCTTGATGGTTGTATGGCTGATTTATTGTGACTTTACTGTTTATGATACAGGATTTGGTGGAAAAATTAAATTCTATCAGAGATTTTTTTGCAACTATTTTATTACAATTTTGTAAAGGTGTGTTTGATATATTTTGTTTTTATGTTATTTATTAGTGATATCAGTTTTTCATAATTCAGAATGTTGTTGTATTATTTTATTACTTTTGGGCTCTCTTGTGTGATCGGAAACATTGATGCAAATAAAAAATACACAATCAAGATTCAGAAATATAGCACACAGCTCTATGTTATTTTTTATAGTTTGAAGCATTGACAACTTATTGTATTCTTGTTTAGAGTATTATTTATTGGAAACACGTTGTATTAGCATAAATTGTTTTTGAACTTTATTCTTATCTTTTTTTTCTGGATGTTTTGAATCAAACTCTATGATCTATCATCAGAAAGTAGAAAGCACTAAAATAATGTTGAAATTTTTAGATCTACTTTACTTAATATGTACTTCTGATTTCACTACTAAAATCATTATGCAAAAAAAACTTGAATGAAATCATTATATTTTAAAATATTTAATAAACTTTAACTCAAAAAAGAAACTTATTCATCCTAATGATGAATCAGGAAGCTATCCCAAAAATTGATGCAAAATTTTACATAATTGAATTCAGAAATCACTTATAACTATAGGAAAAAATGATGAATCACAGATTGTGATGCTAAATATTAGATAAAAAAACCATCATTAATCTTAAAATCACTTACAATAAACATTATATAATATAAAAAATTAATAAATTTGATTAAAAAAATTAATATATTTAGAATTTTTTTATAGATTCCTATATAAATTTTGGTTAAATATTTATTTGAGTTTCTGTGGGGAGCATTTATCTAGCCACGAGATAAAGAGATTACCATTAGGCAAAGGTTTGAGTCACAGGCTGCGTCTCTTCCTGAGCATGCATACTTTTTTTTGTTTTGTTGTCGTTATGGTTTTTCTCTCTTTCTAAAGAACTTGCAAGTTGCGTCCAAAGGGCAAGGTTGAATAGATAGTGGTCTGCAAAATTACCTACCTGAAAAAGTAACAGTACTGATACTATGCACTCTGCAGGCATCAAACAGAAACAATTAATTGTGATAAGGCATTATGTTACACCAGTTTCAGTTCAGTATTGATATTGTTTTTGTTTTGAAAAATGCATATATTAATTAAAAGAGAAAGAATATACAATTAAAAATAGTGGTGGAGGCAAGTTCAAGTCAAACAATTTGAAAGTAATAACACTGGCTGAATATAAAGGAGTATTACATTAGCAAGATAGCTGAAATATATAGATTTGAGCGAAAAATATTACAGAATGAAATTTTTTTTTTTTTTCAAGAGTACAAAGCACATGTTCTTCCTAATGATATTGAATTGATCTTTAGCTATAACTGTCAGCTGACACTGTACTCTTGATAATTGTATCTGAAAGCAGTGGTACTAAACTGACATCAAACAGAAACAATTAATTGTAATAAGATATTAGGTTACAATACCTAGTAGGATAAGAACGATTGTGCGAGTCTAATAAGTACAAGAATATGCCAATGATGCCTTTTGAGGTCATTAGAGAATAAATATTTATTTAAGCATACTAACTCAAATATTTTTGACTGACTTGTATGCTTAAGATTTGTTGGCAAAAAATGAAATAAAGGGTCTATCCACTTTCCAAATGGATACACTATCATGTCCCACACATGCGCAACCTTATTAAGTTATGAATTATGTTGTTTCATTGTGACATTAAATCTGTGAACATGCTACAAAATGTTTGACATATTTATTTAGCCTAATTTCTATGAAATTCAAATTGTAGCTACAAGCTAATTATTATAAATACAATACACATCTTAAATTTGTAGTTAAAAAATATAAATATTTGTTAAATCCTTTTGTGATTCCTTTACTGCTGGCTTAGACTGTTGACCATTATAAGATTGCCCATGATTGTGGGTTGGTTGTTCATTTTCACTAGAAATTTTCTTCTGAATGGCCTCTAGGAGGATTTGAGGAAGACATGCAAGAGCGTACTTAGATTATGGAGTCTCGGGAGTGTATTACCTTGGCTGGGAATGATGCTTTGGCTTGGGAAAGCAGTGATTTGTCTGGGAGTTTTTGGTTTCTACAGGTTATGTTAAGTTGTTGCGGCAAACTTTTGGGGACATTCAGGTTCCTTGGTGGAAACAAGTTTGGTACAAGTTCTCATTGCCCAAGTACAATTTTTTCATGTGGTTGATGGTCCACAACCGATGTCTCACTTGGGATAATTTATGTAAGCATGGTTTTCAAGGCCTCTCGATGTGTGTGTTGTGTCATAATAGCGAAGAAAGTGTCTCTCATCTTTTTTTCTAGTGCTCCTTCACTATCTGACATATTTGGCATTCTTGATGGGATGTGTGGAATCAAGCTTGCTGGCATGTCTCTTCTTTGGTTGAGTTTTTTGTTCGATGGGGTAAGGTCCTTGTCAAAACTTCTTTTCTTCAAAGTTCTTGGACTCTTGGCCCTTCTTTGATTATTTGGCATATCTAGTTGGAGAGGAATCATCAGATCTTTCAAGATGTGTTGTTGGGGGCCCACCACTTGTGGTGGAAAATTCTCCTTTCTTTGGGAGAAACCGTTTCAACAAAATGTGACTTGACAAAAGCTTTGGATCCTGGTGATGTTATTTGCTATAACCGTCTCCATCTTCCTCCTCCTCCTCAAGGATAGCTCATGAGCAATTGATGCAGACAACCTTTTCGGAAGATAAACAGGGTGGGGAAGTGGAGTCCTCCTCTACGGGGTATTCTAAAAATCAACACGGATGGGTCTTCTCGAGGAAACCTAGGTCTTGCTGGTATTTGTGGAGTTGGTTGAGATAGTTTACTAAGGATGTTAGTTGGCAGTTAGTTTTGGTTGTTAATCAGATTCTAAATTTGTGCGCTTCTTTGGATTTTGTTACTTTCACTCATATCCCTAGAGAGTGGAATGGTGTAGTAGATTGTCTGGCCAAATGGGCTTTTGATCAAATGCAAAACTGGAATATTGTGGATAAGGGTCAATTACCTGTGGGTTTGTCTCAACAATTAGATCACTTAGTGGATCTTGATAGGGTTGTTTGATGCCCCTGCGATGTATTTCTTCTTGTTTGAATAAATTTTAACCCCTCTTTTATTGTCATAAATATATGTTAAGCCTAATTTATGTGAAAATAAAATTGTAGCTGCAAGTTGATTGTTATAAATGCATTGCTCATCTTTAGTTTGTAGTTAATAAACATACATAATCCAAGTTTTTCCGAAGTTAAAAGAGGAGCTATTGGCTTTTACATTTGATTTTAATCGTGGTTTAACAATTCATGGTAATTTGCATTGAAGAACAACTTGTGTTTTTATTTATTTATTTGAGTAGTATTCCCCTGCCTTACACATATTTCGTATTTATTGACAATATTTTGTCAAATAGTTCACATGCTTTGTCTAAGCTTAGTTAATTCTCTCATAAGAGGCCCCCCAACATTTCTATATTGCTATTAAAATAGGTAGCACATCACTTTTCTTGGTATTATAATGATTCCATACATTAACATCCTTCCATGTCACATGATATTTACAACATTTATATTATTACCCTTGCGATAGTTATTATTTTCAAAACTGTGTTTTGCTGCTTTGCATTTTCAATTTTTCTTATGAATAATCTAGAAATTAGTCATAGATGTAGACTTGATAAACATAATGTTGACATTTAATAACATCATATACACCCTAATATTGATACATTCATATTGAAGGAATTAAGAATATATAATGGCATAATATAAATGGTATATTTAAGTGCACTAAAGGTGTGTTTACTAGGAGTGGTAATGTACCAAACCATGTAACATTGTGTCTAAAGGGTGTTGTTCAACCTTGTCGAATTAGAAGTACAAAATGTTACATGGATTTGCAAATTAGGATATAGTTTTGGATATGCTAATTTTATGATTGAATTGTGTAGCTAATTGTTTGTGTTTCTACTATGGTTTGAGATTTGAAGTATTTTATAAGAACGTTCTTTTCAAACTAAACAATGCATTATAGTTTACATGACATAATCACTTAAAGAAGATGCCTATGATGACTATGATAATAGTTCATTAGCATGATTACTAACAATAGTTATAGTAAAATGAAACTTAACTTTTATTTAATAAGGCTTGATATGAAGTGGGTATTAATGTTAATTGATATAAATAAATACACATATTCAACAAAGTATCTTATTAGTGTTAGCATGGGGTGGTAGATAAATATCATAAATATTTGCATGAATGAAAGAATGTATTTCATACCTAGGAGAAAAACTAAAATAGATTGCAAAGTACTAATCTCTCTCCTATTATCTGTGTGCATCTATGCAAAGACTCAAATTGGAGATTACTTTGGCTTTGCCAGTATTAATATTTAAATGATAATGGTCACATGTGACCTTGTGATAATAAATATAATTTCTTGTTGGTATGTAATCAACTAACCTCTTTGTTTTTGAGATGAAACTATAAGGGTTCTTTCATTTTTTATGTTGAAATATGAATCATAATGGCAGAAAGGTATAAATTGAGATCTTTTGGGCCTTTGTTAGAAATTATGTAGTACAAGTTTGCTAAATTTTAAACATAGATGGGTTTCCCTACCTATAATATAATTTTTTTAATTGACATGGGTCATTAAAAGGAATCTTGATGGGAAATGAAATAGTTTAATCCAATGATCTTGATTTTTTTTTATTCAATAAAACACTATGAGCTATGGATTTCTTTTTAAATGGGTATTGGTAAATAGGTTTTTGTTAAACCATTATCTTATATATTGTTATGGTTTTCATTCTATAGTATTCTTTCTATTTGACTTAAGTGAGAAGAGTTAGTTGAATGGTTGTCATTATGTTAGATTGAGATTGTTAAATGAGATAATTCTTTGCATCACATCCAGGATCGAGAATAGAATCTATGAGGGTCAATGTAGAGGATAATTATTTTCTTAGCATAGCTTGTCCCACTCATCTTTAGGTGACCACCAAAAGTGTAAATCTTATGGCCCATTTATAGATAATATTATCATTGCTCCAACATTATAGGAGTAAGGGGGCATGGTCTATCATAAGAAGTATTTAGACAGTATTTAGGCAGTTTATCATGTGGTTAGTCAACTTTCATTAGTAGGATGTAGGTGATAGATGTCAAGAGCTACCCAATTTCATAGGTTTACTCTTTATAAAATATACCCATGTCCTTCTATTATAATCATCAATTAATGAAACATAATTAATTATTTATTAATGGAAGCAACATGTGCAAAACTAAACAAATCAAATTTAATAAGATCCAACGCACCACAAGATTTATGAGAACTCAAGTAAAATTAAATATGGTTTACAATACATGTAATACTCACACAAATCAAAATCGATATTACAATCAGTCAACCCTTCAACAATTTTTTTTATTTTTCAAGTTTCTTAAAACCTTTTATCTAATGTAGCCAAGTCTCTTGTACCATAACATAGTCTTCTCCATAGATAACTTTAATTTAGAAGAAAGAACACCATTGTGTACCTAGAAGCCATGACCATCTATTAAAGATGAAACCCTCACCTCTTGCAACAAAGTAGCCACATACTTTTTTTTAACAAAAACAATATTACACTCAACAAGATATGGGTCAAGCTTTCACAAATCTGACACCTCTAGCAATCATCATAGCTCACCTCAAACCATCTTGAATCATATACCAAAAAAGACTACTTGCACACCCACATCTATTAGTTTTCTCACACATAATAAATTTCATGCTAGTCTAGAGATATGCAACACACCATTAATCTTTTTGTTATACCACTAGAAAACCTAATTTTATCTTTACCATGACTAATAATATGTAAACAAGAATCATCACCCAACTACGTCTCAACTTCATCAAGTTATTCATATTTAAAAAAAGCAATATCTATTAGAGGTTATATTAAAAGATGCACTTAAGTTAATTATCCATGCATCATTACCTACACGAGTGACTAAAGCGACAATGAACACACCACAATCTTCCTTCTTGAACTCAAAATTGGAATCAAATCTCTCTCTCCCTCTCTCTCTTTTCTTTCTTTCTTCTTTGCACTTCTTACAGAAGTGCCTAAACTTACCACAATTCCAACAAATAACTATGGGCTTTCTAGGAGATTTGAATCTACCCTTAGAAATTTTGGATTTGTCATGTTTTTCATCCTTCTTGCCTTTTTCTTTAGGTATTCTATAAAAATTTAGGGCCTCCTTGGAACTAATGGATACCTTCCTCCTCATCTCTTCAGAAAGAAAAGAATCCATCATATTTTCAATCTTTAAAATAATTGAAGTACTCGTAATATCCATAACAAAAGAATCTCACAATCAAATTGAAAATAAAGAAAGATCTAATTTTCTCATCCTCATCCATTTTGACACTAGTTGGTGTTAATTAAACCAGCTTCCAGGTGGTTTGTAGTTCTTCCACCCTCTTCCATTATCAAGGAGTATAATTTCTTCCTCAAGAAAATCTTATTCACTAAAGATTTGTCTTGATACATCTCATCAAGTATCTTCAATAACTTTTTTGTGGAAGTCTCTTCATGGATATTGATTAAAATAGTGTTTGTAAATCACAACCTAATTAGACCCTTAGCTTTTCAATTCATAACATCATATTGAGTAGCCAAAGTAGGATATATTGTAAGGAAGTTAAACAACAAAAGAACTTCCTACACTAACCTTGAGAGGAGGGTAATGCAAAAACTTTTACATATCCTTACAACAGTTAAAAAAACTTAACAAAAATAAACATAAATAATATGCATACCACAACAGAATGATTTATGTGGGGAAAACCCTTTCAAGAGAGAAACCTCACACTCCAAAAGCCACCTAATATATTATTTAGAAATCAATAATAGATTACAATATACTTGTAAAGCATTTTTTTTCAAAGGTAATTCAATAGCTATAAGACTCTTACACACAACATCCATCTCACATACCTCATATATAGGAGATACAATACATGAAATCATGAAATGGTATTACAAAACTATGGGCTAAAACAACCCAATAAAACGATACCCATCTTATCTCCAATCCTAGATAGCCTACGATGTGTCAAAACACACATCAACACATGTACCTCTCTTTTAAAACTCATTTATGTGCCTAGCACATTTAATATTTTTTATTATATGAGACCCAACTTTTGGAGGCCATAACTTTTGAACTAGGTGTCTAATTGACAAATCGTTTGAAACTTCAAAAATATCGCCACTTTCTCTATCAAACTATAACCTTCTACACTACTTACAAAAACTTTCAGGTTGTTTTGGAGCCTCTAAATCCCTCAAAATTGGCTCTGAAACTTTCATTTACAAATTTCAAAAATAGAAACTTTAATATCTTCAAATCTAGAGGCAACAAAAATTTACCAGCATGCTTATCTAGCCAATTTGAAGCTTTGGGGAAAATTTTAGACCAATTTGTGCTCAAATGAAAACTTACTAAAAATAGTAACCTTATGTATATGCAAGGTTGAGACACCATTTTCCCAAAATTTATAGGCCTTAAAATATTCCCATCAACATCTTATAGATCATAATTTATTAATAGATGTTCCATCTTTAGCTTCCATTTTTCAAAATTTTAAAAAAATAAATATCCATCTCTATTGTCCTTGATGAACTCACTATCTAAAAATTACCACAACAAAATCGCAAAGTATATTCTACACAAGCTCCCACTCAAACTAGATTAGCTCAAAACCCCCAACAACCCATAACTGAAACCAAAGTTGATCAAACTTTGATACCACTTGCAAAGAGGATAAGGTAATAAAATAACCTCCTCTTCTAATCTTGATAGAAGAATTATTTAAATTTTTTTTAGATCTTTACAACAATTACATAAATTAAATAAAAAATAATCATAAATACCATTGATAATATAATACAAGAGAAAACCAATTGGGGAGAAAATGTCCCCACTCCAAAAGTAGCCCTAAAAAATCACGAAGATTGCAATATACTTGTTGAGAGAGTTTTTTATAGGAGTATCACCAAACATAGATTTGGAGGGACTCAATAGATATCAAACTTTCACAACACATCACAATACCCAACTATAATATAATTGCCTCATGAGATAGAGTTGTTGACTAAGGGCAAGACACGTAAGCATAATCTCTACTATCATATTTGAGATCTAATGATGAATGGTCCCAATTTATAATAATAATAATATTATATACATAAAATGTGGTTTTCAAGGGTGTTTCCCTCAAACCCATGTTGAGACGTGTGGACCTCAAACCCCCACCATGGGTGTGAGGCCCCCAAAACCTTCAAGAGGTATACTTCCTCTACAACTCCCCTACTCTCAACTATAAACAATAACCTTTTGTAATTGCAAGGTTGAGACACCTTTTTCCTAACAGAACTGACTTTTACCAATGGCATGGATTGAATATTTGTTGAAATTCACTAACTTGAATGGTTCAAAAAACTATGAGAATCTTATTAATGGCCTCAAGTCATGTATGTTGTTACACTTATAACTTAGTCAATGATAGTCAAAATTAGTATGAGATGCACTTGTAATAAAAAATGGTAATGAATTGAGAAAAGTGATAGAACCATGTACTATGGGATGCACTAACATTTCTCTTTTTTGCTAAGCTTTACTTAAATTGTAAGTATTAATAAAGTAATGCGGAGATGCATACAATAGGTCGCATCCACTTCCTATTGCTAGCTGATCATTATGTATGTGTGAATCAATCACTATATTTGCATGTGTATTAATGGCCTCATACGTGATATGTACTTACACTTATACCATTGTTAATGATGACAAAAAATAGTATGGAATGTTTGTCTTGTCATCATAGTTGGTTGTGAGCCCAAAAAGATGATATAGCCTATGGTATAATATGAAATGCATCAACATTCCTCTTTCTCACTAGGATGTATTTAAGGGCTTATAAGTAAGTGAACCAAATAAAAGGGGAAGATACTTGCAATAAGTTTGCAATCACTTTGTTTTGTAGCTTGTTTTTATTTGTACATATGATCTTTAAGTTATTCACATTGTGTAAATGTGAGGCATACACAAATTAACCATGTTGTGCATATGTAATGTATTTATGAACTAAGCATACAATGTACATATGATGTATGCATGAGGTTGTCAGTATGTGTAGCTAAGATTTGTGTATGAGCTAGTCACATTGTATGTGAGGTGTGCTAAGTCAATTACTATGTGAACATGTGATGTTTGCATGAGTTGGTCCCTATGTGGTTTTGTGTGTTCATACACTAATGTTGGCATTGAACTAACATTTAACTAAAATACATTTACTATCATATTATTGTTTATGGGTTGTATTGGAAGCACAAGCTCATTTAAGGTATGTGGTCTTAAAGAGAGGCTGGACTTCTCATCCTAGATTTGAGGATGGCATTTCTCTATTATTCATATGTGAACCACGTTGTCTCAAATATTAAAAAGAGATGTCTAGTTATGAATGATTCCTCTAGTTTTGAGATGACCTTCATATTGACAACTTATCATATTCAATATGAATATGTCAAATTGCAACATCAAATTACTATCATTTATTTGATTTATAAAATTATGAAACTAATGCTTCTAAGTTAGATAAAAAGTGCTTAATGGAATTTTTTTATTATTAATCTCTAGTGTAGAACCCTTTTTTATTCCTAACATGTCAGTCTATTGCAATATTGGGCCTCCAAACTCTTCGAGGATCTGGATGCAGGCCTCGTGTAAACTTTAACGTGCACATGATTGATCAAACAGTTCAAACCCATATAATCTGTTTTAGCAATAATACCAAATATAGACAGCTTAAAAACAATCAAATACAGGATTATAACTGCATTGGATCTGTGCAAAATAGGAAAATAAATAGCTATTCCATCTCAACTACACTTTATTAATTACTGATTACATTCCAAATTCTAACCAAAATCAATTGAAACTAATTAAAGAAACATAAACCCAAAACCCAAGTAGGTTGTCTTTAAATTAGCCAGACTATAAGGCTCAGCATTTAGTGGCAACCACTTATCCCACAAAAACTTACATTTTAATCTGATCAAAATTAGTAAAAGAGAGTAAACCTACAGTCCATTAATTATAAATCATCGTGTAAGAAATCATGATTATGGAAATCTCCATGAATTGTTGTATCACATCAATAAAGATGCTTAATTATCTTGTGTGCAATGGTAAAGAATCAATCTTATTAAGCCAGTACAGAATCAATCTTATTAAGCCAGTACAGAATCCTATCTTTCACAATCATTACAGTGTGTTAAATACTGTGATGAGCATGTCGGGTTCACAAAGGTGAGAGGAGTCGTCAACATCAACCAGAGTTTCAACACTAACTGCATATTCTTGGTGATGATGATAGGCAGGTTTTTCTACTGTGTTTGCGTATGATAGTTTCTAGATTTCTGGATTTCTTTGTGTAAGCTTTTATTTGTAACAATGTTTCAAATCATATTCAACGATTATAGTTTCAACACTAATTGCATATTCTTTTTCTACTGTGTTTGCGTATGATTGTTGTTTAGTTTCTATATTTCTGGATTTCATTGTGTAAGCTTTTGTTTGCAATAATGTTTCAAATCATATTCAACGATCCATTATCCAGATGACAGAATGAAAGCTTTTGTTAGCATCAACATTTCGAATCTATCATCGAAATAAAAGAACTGTAGATTACCTAGCCTCTCTATCATTTCCCTCATTGTAGATCCAATCCAGATTGAATCCAGATTGAAAATGCTGAACGTTAAAATACTTGGGTTAAGCCTAGAAAAGATTAAAGAGATTTGAATAAACGTATGTAAAGAGGATGCCATGTATTGTCATCATTAGCCTCCATGAAAGCAACTGTATAACACAGGAAAAACTCTTCATAATTTTAGTATCATCTTCATGATAACAAACATACCAAAGAACAAGGACAAGTATACAAAAAGCATGACATAGTAATGATTTTAGTGACCACGATATAAATCTTAATCCTTGCAAATGATGTATGTTATCAGCTGTCTTCTTCATTTGAAAACATTAAGGTCAAGATAAAGCCCCAAATGATATAGACAGATTAAAAGAAGCCTCTATCAATGAAACATCAAAAAACATTAATTTGATCAGATACTCTTCACAATACAAACGAGTTTACAAAATCCTCAATACATTTGATCAACCTCTGATGTAATTTTTTCACAACCATGGTTGATGGTGTGTTGAAAACTTGCAGTACTCTTATCAACTCCATTGAAGAACATTCTATAATGGCTACACAAAAAACTCTTTCAGAATTCACAGGTCAAAAACAATCTGAAATGGGTTTATTTAAAATCATTGCAGATGTATCCCAATACAATATTGCAATGCATGAGAGGCACAAAAAATTAGTGCACATAGCTTACAGAAGATACCCATTTTGCCTACTCTTTGGACTTATCAGAGAGCTCCAATCAGAAGCATTGCTACTGAGGCATGATATAAACTCTCACCCCAAATGCCATTAATGCACCATTAGTGCTGCAACACCAATACCAGCAACAGTAACAGCAATAAAAATGGCAATACTCATCTTTGACAGTGTGTTCAGAACTCCTCTGCAACCTACAACATAAGCACCACCAACCATGATTTTCATCCTTAAATCCAAAGAACCCCCACAAGCCCCATTAAAACCAATCTTCAATCCCTCAACAAACCCAAAAGACAAAGAAAACAACAAATCCACATACTGTCACTGTTAATCTCTCCCATTGAGAAAACAAAATGCCAACCAACTCCTTATAGCCAACAGCAGATCATCCCCAGTACTGTATCATGACACATCAAACCCTAAAATGACTTATCCTGGGCATTATCTGACTGCATATTAATTGGAAGAAGAAAAGCAGGAAATGGGTTACCCAAAACGTGATATCTGTTGGAGATTGGTGTTCTTGGAATGTGGGAATGATGTGAACAATTGATGCAATGGGAAGCTCCTTTTGTTTGCAAATGAGCACACCAGGCTTTGACAGAAGAAAAGGAAAAGAGGACAGACTTTACTGTGCCTTGGAGCACCGTGCCAAATGCTCATCCAACTAATGATGCAGCTAATGATAGCATACCTGGCAGTTGCAGAAGCTATGTTATCAACACCCAAAGGGCAAAGGAAGGACAGTAGCAAAACTCTTTGATAGCTACGTGTCTTAACAGATTTGAGTGCACCCATTTCATTGGGAGTTACACCCTTCTGCTTTTTTGCAGATTCCAGCTGGGTAATTATGATGGATCTGATGGTTAATACATGAATTTATTACTATCTAAGTTTTCTTCCACACTAATCTTGATGAAGTTACTGCTATGATTCTTTTAAACAGGAATCTTGTGTTGTCTCTGGCTGTTTATTAAATGAAGATTTTAAGAAATGTAGGTACCTAGCTAATAATTGGAAGAGCTAATGGATCTGAACTACGGTGATCATCTGTGAGGTCATTAAAGTACAATACAGGCTACCAAGGAGTCTGATGGGTTTTTATCCTCAATGAGGATAAAGGAAAATATGGTGTCTACCATGTGCTGTTTGTTTTTAAGTATTTCTTTGTCATATAGGGGAAAGGACCCAGTAGTTGAGCACCAATTGTTGGGAGGGTTGTTGATACCTTTTGTTCCAAAAATTGAACAAATAAAACCTATTGTTTGAAACAAAAAATATCAATTTTTGTTAGGAAATGTACCAACAGTTGTTAGGAAATGTACCAATAGTTGTTAAGCAATGTACTAATATTGTACAAAATAACCAATCAGGTGATGCCATGTCAACTGCACAACTATTGGGGTCTCTTTTGCACGCCTATTGGTCTCTCTTTTTTTGGGGGCTGTTTTGGACACCTTGGCAAAAAACATGCTGATGTGGCATCATATTTGATGATGTGGCCCTGAAACCATAGTTATAAGCAGGGGACTTGCCAAGTAAGCTGCTGTAAAAAAATTGGAGTGATTTGAAATTTCCAAGTAAGATTTTGAAAAACGCGAAGTTAGGGTGCACAACTACTGGGTCCTTTCCCCTACTATAATTTCATTTTGCTTAAGCCCGGATCTATTCTTGTCTTTTCTAGTCAATTAAGAGCTAGAATTTTTCAAACTCAAATAAATATTTACAAATATTGATTAGGGAGGTAATTTATACTCATTACTTTTTCTTTTGATTCTAATTTTACATTTCATGTAGGGGAAAGGACCTAGTAGTTGTGCACTCTAACTTCGCGCTTCTCAAAATCTTACGTGGAAATTTCAAATCACTCTGATTTTTTTACAGCAGCTTACTTGGCAAGTCCCTTGCTTATAACTAAGGTTTCAGGGCCACATCATCAAATGTGATGCCACATCAGCATGTTTTTTGCCAAGGTGTCTAAAACAGCTCTCCCAAAAAGTGAGACCAATAGGTGTGCAAAAGGGCCCCAATACTTGTGCAGCTGATGTGGCATCACATGATTTGTTACTTTTCACAACAAAAGGTATATTTCATTCAATTATTGGTACTTATCATACAACTATTGATGCAATGTTGTCCTTTCCCCTAATAAAAACAAAAAACTAATAAAGAAAGTAGATAATATAGGCATGTTTCTATTCATATTGGATTTGAAAATTTTTGTTTCTAATTTCCAACTTTCTATTAGCAAAAATAATTTTAATAATTTAGTCTTAAAACTAATTATCATAATATCATAATAATCCATTATTAATTAAATTATAATAATATAAAAAAATTAACAGAATAATAAACATATAAAACATTTGTTTTAATAATTATATTTATCCACATTTTTTACACAATTTTAATTCATATCATTCAAATGAAAAGTGTGTTGTTTTTTTCTTATCCAATCAAAAGTGTCAATGCCTTCCATTGCCACTTTTTACTAACAAAATGTCAAACACAAAATATTATATAAGGATAAGGATAAAGACTTCGAATTGAGAAAATCATGACCTGGTATATTGTTATCCAAGTGCAACAATTTTTTGCAAATTGTAGTTGGTATTTTGTATCTTAAATCAATTTTGTAAGTGTGAAGATGGCTATCGGATATCATGTATTGTCTGCATGTTTTCAGCTTATGATGGATCTGATGTAATCTTTGTCTTGTTAATTTTGCTAATAGTTGTGAGTCTATCATTTTCTATAGAGTTTATGGTTAACTCTTGGTCTCTAGGTGGCGATGGCATGCAATTTCAAATCGAGGAACCCATTAAGGCATGAAGCGTTCATGTATAGTAGGTTGCATAATACTTTCAATTTTGTTGCATTCACGAACCATGATAATGTAAGAATTTGGAGATAGTTTAAAGGAGATAGTAAAGAATAGTCTCTCAATATGTCTCAAATAATATCTTCCAAATTTGTTATTGTCTATTGAAAAAGAGGGTATTGGGCCAACTGATGCATATAAGTGATGATAGCCAAAGCGATGATAATACACTTCCTTTCCTAAATTCATTCTTCAACTCATATATTGTGTCATGCCAGTTAAAAGCTTTTTTTTTTTTTAACTTATTTCAAAAGTATTCTCTTGTATGGATTGATAGAATATAAATATAATTTTACATTTTAAATATAATACTAAATTTTTGTGTATGAAAATCAAAAGAAAAGCTTTATTTAAATTGGAATTGAAGAGTTTTTAAATTTCAATGAGTATTTAATCAAATAATTTAAAGCTCTCCTAAATGTCAATATTCTTCCTTTTAGGTTTCCTTATCATTTTGATTATTAGTAATTGACAATCTTTACTTCAATTTAAATTTTGAAACATGGAGATGCAGATTAATTCTTTATTGTAAGGAGCATAGTTCTAAAAATGGTAAGAGTGGCAATTTTTTAGTTAATTAATTCTTGATAGTTTTTAATACTGAATTTAACGGTTTATTTATATTTATGAATGTTAAATATTTTGAGAATTGATAACTCTCGGCATAGATTGCATTAATTTTTAAAAATATAGATATGCTAATCATCTTATTATGCCAAGGTGTATTACACTCACATATGGGTACAAAAATGTTCGTCAATAAAAACTAGAAGTATTTAATTTGACGTGTTTGTGACACTTAAGTGCATAAAAAGAAAAAAAAAAGTTTTTTACTCAATTGAATATTTTAAAATTATTTATTGATAATTATATCTTCAATTCTACCTATAACTCCCACTCACTCTGAGTTTAATTTGGTTAATCTATTATGTCTATCTCATCATGCAATCAATTAACTTTATAATTATTCAAGGATAAGGATAAACATAAATATAAAACAAAAATATGATAATAATTTGTGCTAAAATCTTTTTTATTTTTTAGTAAAAAGTTTAATGGAAATATTAAATAATAATATATTAAAACATAGTAATATAATTCAATGCTAAATAAAATGGAGATTGTTAGTAGTCAACATGAATTCATTCAAATAACGAGCCCAACCATAAGTAACATGAGTTCAAACCCTTTCAATAACATATCAAGAAAGATAAACTTCAAACATAGAGAATTAATGTAAATAAACATATAAAAACAATAATGCTTCTCCCATGATCAAACATGCAACTCTTCCTTGGCCTCGTCCTCTCTAAGATCCTATTCCTATGAATGTTGCTCTTAGTTTGATCACCAATTCAAGGATGGCAAATGAAGATTGAGAGATAGTTGATTATGTGAATTCTATGAATAAGCATGCAATGATGGGTTGAATGTCTATAGTAGCACCAAAGATATTGGTACTACTAAGACAATGGAATACACATTCTCTAAGATATGCAAAAGCTCTAACTCTATACTTGCTAGCCAACCTCTTGTCTAATGGACATGGGAGCTCTTCTTTTATAAGAAGAATGGGCTAATGGATGGTCAAGATTGAATTCTTAAGAAGAGCTAGGATTGCTTGAGGATTCCATGATCCTCAATCCATGTGCTCTTCCTAAAACAATCACATGTTGACAAGTGTCAACAAGGGAAGACTTGAGAGGGAAATGGACAAAGCCTTAAAGGCTTGAGAAGACATGAAGAAAACCATTAATGGCTAAGTTGAAGGGTTTGGGATTAACCCAAGGTTGAAGGAATGTGCAAGAGTTAATTGGGGGCTAGGATAGTCAAAGCCTATGTGGGTTTGCTTGTAAAAGGGAGAAGGATTTATATGATTTGTAAGAGCCTTAATGGTTGAGAAGTGACCCTTCCCTAATCCCATGGTTTAGGAATGTGCAAACAGTTAGGGGGTGATTAGGCTAATGAAAGGGGGTTTAAAAATGATTAAGGGGAGGGTTAGTGTGCAACTTGCATTTTCTAGAAAATGCAAGTGGGTGAGGGGATTTAAATCAAATATGATAATTATTTAATTAAATTCTATGTGTGAGAGGATAAAGGGATTTAAATAAATATTAATTTACTTAAATGTGAGAGGGGAGGTGGGGGTGGGGTTAGGATAAGATGAATTAATTAAACAAATATGTTTTATTTATTTAATTTATAGTCAGAACATGGTTTAATGAGTTAAATCAAATAAATTGAATAATTTATTTAATTAATAGAAGAACATAGCTAGGGTGAATTAATTAAATATTAATTTAATTAATAGTGAGAAAAGGGGAATGAATTAATTAAACGTGAATTTAATTAATAGTTGAATGATTAATAATTAAACAAATATAAAATTCATTTAGTTAGGTAAGACAAATTCAAGTGCCTACAATAATCATATCTTAATAATAATTTAATATTAATAAAAATATCATAATATAATAATAGTTTAATATTAATTATAATATAATAATATAATAAATTTTAAGTTGAATAATAAACAAATATGATATATTTTGGATGTTTTACCTATATTAATCTAAAAATAGGTATGCTAGTTTATAATATTTATCTTTTTAAGCATCAAGATGTTGAATTTTTAACAATAATTTTAAAAAAAAATTATTTATTGACATTGTGATTGTTGGGAAAAATGGTGTCTCAACCTTGCATTTACATGAAGTTACTATTTATAGTAAAATTTCGTTTGATTACGAAATGGTGTGAAATTCTCCCCAAAGCATCTAGTTGGCTAGATAAGCATTCCGATAAAGTTACGTCGCAAGATCACAACTAGTTTTGAAGATATTAAAGTTTATGTTTTGGAGGGGTGCGATGAAAGGTTTAAATTTAATTTTGAGGACTTTAGAGGCCCTGAAATACCTTGAAAAGTGGGAATAAATGGCGTAGTGTTTTATGAGGCAATAGAACACTTCGCGAGCTTTCTGATGCTTCCCAACAGTTCGTCAATAGGACACATGGTTCTCAAGTTATGGTCTCCAGAAGTTTGTACTCCTGAAATAGGAAATATAAAATACACCAAACACATAAATGAGCTATAAAAGGGAGGGACACGTGTTGATGTGTGTTTTGACACGTCATAAGGCATCTAGATTGGAGATAAGGTTGACTAAACCTTATTGGGTGGTTTTAGCCCATGGTTTTGTAATACCGTTTGACGGCTTCTTGTATTGTATCTCCTATATATGAGGTGCATGAGATAGAGGTTGTGTGTAAGAGGCTTATGGTGATTGAGTTATCTCTAAGTCTCTGATTAGTGGTACTCCTACCAAGAGCTTGCTCTGCAGGTATAATGTAATCTGTTGTTGATTGTTGAATAATATATTGAGTTGCATTTGGAGTGTGGGGTTTTTCTCCTGAAAGGGTTTTCTCCACGTAATTAACGATGTTGTGGTATGCAATTTTTTGTGTCTATTTCTATTAAGTTTTTGTAACTGTTGTAACAATCTGTAAAAGTTTTTGCATTACCCTCCTCTCAAGATTAGTGTAGGAAGTTGTTCTGGTACTTAACTTCCTTACAAGTGGCATCAAAACCTGATCACCTTTGGTTTCAGTTGTGGGATTGTTGGGTTTTTTGAACTAATCCGGATTTGAGTGGGAGCTTGTGTAGAAGATACTTTTTGATCTTGTTGCAAGAATTTCTAGATGGCAAGTTAGTTAGGGAGAATAGAGGTGGAGAAATTTAATGGTAGTAAATCTGAGATGTGGAAGCTGAAGATGAAAGGTCTATTAATATATCGAGATTTGTGGGATGTTGTTGATGTGAATGTCTCAAGACCCTTAGATCCTATTGCGGTTGCTCACTATGATGTTATGGACCGAAAAGCCAAGGGTCTAATCAGATTGTGCCTGACAGACTCTATTCTAATCAATGTCCACAAAGAGAATGCTGCAAAGAAGTTATGGACGAAGGTTGGTGAAATGTATCAAACAAAATCCTTGTTGAATCAGATTTTCTTGAGGAAGAAACTGTATTCCTTGAAGATGGAAGAGGGTGGACGAATTGCAGACCACTTGGAAGCATTTAATATGTTGGTGGCTCAATTGGTATCTATTGGTTTTAAAGATGGATGAAGAGGAGAAATGTCAGATCTTGCTTTGTTCTTTGCCTGATTCGTGGGATTTTGTTGTTATGGCTATTGTCAGTACTTATTTTGTTTTGAAGTTTGAAGATGTGGTGGGTGCCCTACTTGGTGAAGAGATGCGAAGGAAGGTATCCATCAGTTTGAAGGAAGCCCTAACTATTCGAGGAAGACCTAAGGAAAAAGGCAAGAAGAATGAGAAGCATAATAAGTCCAAATCCAAAGGGAGATTGAAATATCTTAGAAAGTCCAAAGTCATATGTTGGAATTGTGATAAACCAGGTCACATCTGTAAGGACTGCAAATAAGAAAAGAAGAAGTTTGATTTTGATTTTGAGTCCGAGAAGGAAGATGGTGATGCATTCATTGCAGCTTTGGCTTCTCATGTAGGTAATGATGCATGGTTAATTGACTCAGGTGCATCTTTTCATATGACTTCCAATAGAGATTGGTTTTCTGAATATGAACAATTTAATGGAGGCAAGGTGTACTTGGGTGATGATTCACATTTAGACATTGTTGGTCGAGGTAAAGTTATGATCATGTTTCCTGATGGTAGAATAAAAAGGAATAGTGGTGTGTTGCATATCCCTGGTTTAAAATGAAATTTATTATCTGTGAGCAAACTGATAGATGTGAGTGTGTAGGTAGTCTTTTCTGATGTAGGATGTAAGATGATTAAGGGTGCTATGGTGATTGCTAGAGGTATCAAATTCGGCTCTTTGTATAAGTTAGAGGCATACACTTTTGAGTGTAATAACACTTCTATAAAAAGTAAATCTGTGGATACTTTGTTGGAAGACTTGAGGGTTTCACCTTCAGCGCATGGACATGGCTTCTTGGTGCCTAAGGGTGCTCACAAAATTACCTATAGAGAAGACTATGTTATGGCACTAGAGACTTGGCCACATTGGAGAAAAGGGTCTGAGGACCTTGAAAAATAAAAACCTTGTTGAAGGTTTGAATGATTTATTGACTTTGATTTTTGTGAGCATTGCATTCATGGAAAACAAAACTGTGTTCAGTTTTACTCGAGTTCTCATAAATCTTGTGATGTTTTTGATCTTATTCATTCTAATGTGTTTGGTCCTATAGATGTTCCTTCGATTAGAAAATCCACATATTATATTTCATTTATTGGTGATTTTAGTAGAAGGACATGGGTATACTTTCTAAAGAGAAAATTTGAATTTTTCAGTCATTTTAAAGAATTTAAAGCAATCGTTGAGTTACAGACTGGAAAGAAAATTAAATGTTTGATGTCTAATAATGCTGGTGAATTTTGCTCTAATGATTTTGATAAATTTCGTAAAGACTGTGGCATTAACAGACAGAAGACAACCCCATATTCTCCACAATAGAATGGAGTTGCAGAAAGAATGAGCAAGACATTGATGGAGAAGGCTAGGAGTATGTTGAGTGGTGCTAGTCTAGAACAAAATTTTTGGGTTGAAGTTGTTTCCACTACTTGCTACCTGATTAACAAGTCTCCTACATCAACTCTTGTTGATAAAATGCCTATGGAAGAATGGTTAGGTCACAAGCCTTCATTAAGATATCTTAGAGTTTTTGGTTGCAAGGCATATGCACATGTGCCAAAGGAGAAACAAACAAAGTTGGAGTACAAGGTTGTGAAATGTATCTTCATCAGTTACAGTTATGGTGTGAAAGGATACAAGCTTTGGGACCATGTTGCACAAAAGGTAATTCATAGTAGAAGTGTTATTTTTAGAGAAATTAAGTCTCCTTCTATTACATTGCAACTAGAATAGACTAAACCAAAATATGTGAATCAATTCCCTTCTATGCCTAAAAGAGTTGAATCGAGACCCCTTTATAGGCAAGAAGTTGAGGAGAGATCATCTAGCTTTGAATCTTCATAAGAGGAGGAAGAACTTCCAATCATCTTGTTTGAAGGTCTACAAGACATAGACAACCACTTGAAAGGTATACACCTGATTATTGGAGATGTATTTTTTCTTTGAATACTAATATGGATGAACCTAGATCTGTAGAAGAGGAATTAGATATGAATGATGCAAAATCCTGGAAGATTGTTGTAGAAGAAGAAATGGTAGCTTTGAAAAAGAATGATGCATGGGATCTTGTACCATTGCCTAAAGGACGGAAGCATGTTGGTTGCAAATGGGTGTTCAAGAAAAAGATTGGTTCAGATGGAAGCATTAAGAAGTATAAAGCTAGGTTGGTTGCAAAAGGCTACTCTCAGGTTGAGTGTGTTGATTATGGTGAGATATTTTATCTTATTGCAAAAATGACATCCATTAGATTTTTGCTTTCTATTATTGTTTCTTATGATTTAGAGGTTGAGAAAACGGATGTGAAAATTGCTTTCCTTCATGGTGATTTGGAGGAGGATATTTATATGACATAGCCAGAGCACTATGTGCTGAAAGGTAAAAGTAATTTGGTCTGTAAATTAAAGAAATCTTTGTATGGCCTCAAAACGAGTCCTAGGATGTGGTACCATAAATTTGATACATATGTGTTGAGTTAAGGATTTGAGCATTTTAAATCAGATCACTGTGTTTATTATAAATCTGATGGTGATCATTTCCTGTACATTGCATTATATGTTGATGATATGTTATTCATTGGTAAAGGGAAAGGTATGATTTCAAAACTAAAGTCTTAGTTTGCTGCTAAATTTGAAATGAAAGATCTTGGTGTAGCAAAACACATTCTTGGGACAGAAATTAGAAGAGATAGATTGATTAGAAAGCTATGGCTAGGCTAGAGTAAGTATGTGAATTCAATATTACAAAGGTTCAACATGTAGGATTGTAGACCATTGTGTGTTCCCTTAACAGCTGGAACAAAATTATCTGCTTCAGATTGTCCTACATCCCCATTGGAGATGGAAGACACGAGCAGATTGCCTTACCAAAGTGCAATTGGAAGTTTGATGTATGATATGGTATGTACTAGACCAAACATTTCCCAAGCAGTGGGAATTCTTTCCAGATATATTTCTAATCTTGGTAGAGTTCATTGGGATACAATCAAAAGAGTCTTTAGATATTTGAAGAGTACCTCAAAGTATTATTTGCGTTATCATGGTAATTTGGTTGGAGACATGACTTCCCTTGATATTCATGGTTATGTGGATTCAGACTAGGTAGGTGATATTGATAGCATTAGATCCACTAGTTCTTATGTGATTACTTTATTTGGTGGTGCAATTAGTTGGATGAGTAAGCGATAGGTTGCGGTTGCTTTGTCCACTACTGAAGAAAAGTATATGGAAGCTATGCATGCTTGTAAAGAAGCCATTTGGCTTAAGAGATTGTGTTTAGATATTGGAACAAAACAAGGTGTAGTGATAGTTTATTGTGATAGTCAGAGTGTGATCTGCCTAGCTAAGAACTTGACATTTCATGCTCGGACCAAGCACATTGATGTTCAGTATCATTTTGTCATAGATATGGTTGAAGATGACAGGGTGAAGCTGGTTAAGATAGAAACTTTGATGAATCTTGCAGATGCTTTAACTAAGGCTATGAGCATAGAGAATTTCAAATGGTGTTTGGAGTCTATGGGCCTCATGGCCCCTAGCAATTGATTTATTGTGTTGATACTCTCTCTGCTCTTGCAAGGTGTTTGACAAGTGGGAGAATGTTGGGAAAAATGGTGTCTCAACCTTGCATTTACATGAGGTTACTTTTTATAGTAATTTTTTCGTTTGAGCATGAAATGGTGCAAAATTCTCCTCGAAGCTTCTCGTTGGCTAGATAAGCATTCGGGTAAAGTTACGTCACAAGATTGCAGCTAGTTTTGAAGATATTAAAGTTTCCATTTTGGATGGGTGCGATGAAAGGTTTAAATTTACTTTTGAGGACTTTAGATGCCCCCAAAACACCCTGAAAAGTGGGTGTAAATGGCGTAGTGGTTTATGAGGCAATAGAGCACTTCACAATCTTTTCAACGCTTCAAAGTGTTCATCAATAGGACACACAGTTCTCAAGTTATGGCCTCCGGAAGTTTGTACTCCTAAAATAGGAAATATAAATACATCGGACACATAAATGAGCTATAAAAGGGAGGGACACGTGTTGATGTGTGTTTTGACACGTCATAAGGCATCTATATTGGAGATAAGGTTGACTACACCTTATTGGGTGGTTTTAGCCCATGGTTTTGTAATACCGTTTGATTGTTTCTTGTATTGTATCTCCTATATGTGAGGTGTGTGAGATAGAGGTTGTGTGTAAGAGTCTTATGGCGATTGAGTTACCTCTGAGTCTCTAATTAGTGGTACTCCTGCAAAGAGATTTCTCTGCAATTATATTGTAATCTCTTTTTTATTGTTGAATAATATATTGAGTTGCTTTTGGAGTGTGGGGTTTTTCTCTTGAAAGGGTTTTCCCCATGTAAATCACTGTGTTGTGGTATGCATGTTGTTGTGTCTATTTATGCTAAGTTTCTATAACTATTGTAATGATCAGTAAAAGTTTTTGCATTACCATCCTCTCAAGATTAGTGTAGGAATTTGTTCCGCTACTTAACTTCCTTACAACAATTGGATGAAAGAATTTATCTCATTTTTGCAAGATTCACATCATTAGAGAATATAGGTACTAATTATGAATTTTAAATCAATAAAAATCTATGGCTTTGAGATGAACACTTCTCTCTAAGTCAACTCCATTTTTCTATCATCAATGTTATTTGATGAAAGACTTTACTTTATTTTCACAAGGTTCACGATATTGGAAAAAATAAGTACTAATAATAAATTTTAAAACAATAAAATAGATCTCTTTAATATCAACTCCATTTATCTCATTTCTTTAGATAGATGTATTTAAGGTATTTATATTTATAAATAAGTATATATAATTCTTGCACTTCAAATTGCCAATGGGTGAAAGACTAAAATTTATGAAGGTTCAACAACTTAACTATCCCTTTTGACAAAGTGAAACACATTTTTTGGGACTACTCGTGGTCTAGAAAAAAGTGGGATGCAATCTTCAAATATCTCCTTGCTATTTTTGGTCATGTTCTAGGTTGGAGGAAAGCAATTTTTGGGGCTTGTGATGCAGGAACATTCGATTCAATTGGCAATCCTCAAATTGCTTTCCCAATTTTGGTTTCTTTTTTATTTGGCTAGATTTTGTGTGTTTTAGTGTGATAAGCAAGTTAAATATTGTCTTCGCTCTCCAGTGACATCAAATTTTGTTAGATGTTGTAGTTGTAATTGTCTGATAGTAACGTATGCAAAATGTGAAATCCTTGACAAGGCTCATGATTGCAATGGGTGTAGCTATGCATAAAATGGATTCGTTAAATAAACTTTAGATATTTTCAAGTAAATCAAATTGGCAGACATTAAGCCAAATTTCATCATCTTTGTCATCTCACTCATGGCATGCAGAAGAAGTTTGGATCTCCATTGAAGAATGAAGAAATCCATTTGATAGGTCTCTTGAGAAAGGACTAGAAACACCTCTATTTTCATCAAAATTAAAAAGGAAAGAATCTTAAAGGCCATTTAATGAAGATAAAAGGCATTAGCTATGATATGTGGTACTGCAAGACAAAGCACATTGATTGGTTGGATATAAGAGAATGACCTTGTGAAGGGCATCAATTATTTTGATGCAAATTTTAATTGACATTATGCTAATAAATCAGAAGAAGAAATAAATAGCAATGAAAAGAAATTAAAAAATGATCTCACTTCCATAGTTTGGGTAATACCAAACTATCAACATCGAATGCAATCCAAAAGACATCCAAAAATAAAAGCGATAAGTTATGGATGGAGATAAATGAAATGTTGGGAAGATTGATCAAATTGTGGAAAAAATTGGCCCATTATATAGAGAGGGGATTGATAGGGATTCAAGGAGAATAAGCTAAGAAGAGCCAAAGTTTATCCAATGAAGAAAATGCACCATGGTGTGGGATTGGACAAGATTGGTGTTGGTTGCAGGTAGAGAGGATAGAAATGTGAGGTATTGGCCCAATAAGTTGTGAATTGAGTTGGGTTAGAGTTGTTAATTATGGAAAAGAAGATTAGATAAGAATACAATTGTGTCAATTATTGTAATTTCTCTGTGCAGATAGCCTTTGTAGTTTTTAGTTATTTTATGTGCTCTAAGGTAGTGTGTATGTGTGTGTGTCTTTTCTTGCTTCAAATGGTATCAGAGCTAGAGGTTCTGAATGCATAGGTAGACCATTGAACTGTGGCAACTTGTGTCAGGACCTAGGGGTGAAGAGTGGAGTTGAGAACAAATCGTTGACTATGAATAAATTCACACTTGAGAGTGTGAAGTAGTTGTAGAGAGCTTAAAAACATCATTGTAGGTGTTTCAAGCCTTGAACGGTTGAGAGATTGAAGCCACAAAGAAGATTGTGATGCATGAGAAGTGATTGTAGCAGATGAGAGGATTAGTTTAAAGAAGATGACAAAGTGGGACATGATGAGGCCATGTTGATTTAATTTTTGGAGCATTATTGGGAAGAGATAGATCTCTTGAAGAAGGATAGTTGCAGCTAGAAAGTGAAAGAAGTGAGAGAAGGCCACACAAACAAAGAGAGAATAGAGGAGAAAATAGTTATTGTTGAACACTTCTAGATGCCGAGAGGGGAGTGAATCAACATATATTAAAACTTAACCAATTTACTCAATCAATTATCTCACATTCCATTTACCACATGTGTAGAAGTAAATAACTAAAAAACACAATAACAATTACACATGAACACCGAGATTTTATGTGGAAAACCCAAGAAGGGAAAAACCACGACGAGAATCACAATCACAATATGAATAAGTGATTATATTTTTTTAGGCTCAAGGCTAAGGTAGCTCATTAGTATTGATACAGACTTACAAGATTGAGGTGCACAACCTTAGGGAAAGATACAAGGTACTTTCATTACTGAGACGCACAATCTCAGGATGAGATAAAATAGAGACTTGGTGAAGATCACTTCTTTAGGGCAAGATACAAAGCATATGAGAATAAAGTATCAATATGATTGAAGTGATGAGAACCACATCCTTTGATATGTTGATTATAGTCCACTGTTAATACACATATGAAATTACCTTTGTTACTACTCAACTACACTTGAGAACCTTCACATTTAAACAATATCTCTCAGTCACACCATAATAACTTATTTAAATCCTGCAAAATTATTTCATCCTTTATAACCATTTGCAATCAAAATAATATCAATTAGGTTAGCCTAATTAGATACATAATGTGGATATATAAATAGTCAGGCCAAAAAAAAATATAAGGTAATGTGAAAGGTAGAATGAGGTGTGTGAAGAATCATGCCATATTGCCACACCTTCCTATCCATCCCAAATCAATTCCTATAGATTCACACGTTACCAGATGGACCAAAACATCAAAGGTCATCTCCAAGAGATAGAACTACTAATGCTCACTTACCAAACTAACTCAAAACATGATGTTGACAACCAAAAATACTTTATGATGCACCACACAACATTACCAAACACCAAAATAGCTAAACTATCAAACTACACCACCAAATTTATTGAAGGCAGAAAAATGCAACACTTTCTAGCAAATTGTCACTCTGTCACTACACAAGTTGATACATTAACCAACATAAATTCAATTGTATATCAAATGAGAGCCTAGAAATTGAGATATATGTAGCATTTACATCCACCAACATCATACTACAACTTTAAGCACTAATGAAGCAATGTGCCACAATGCAGACCAAAATTCTAAGAATACTTTGACAAATTGTTCACCAGAACAATCGCACTTAGCCAATACCAACCATGGGCTACTGCGATCTTCTCCAAAAATTTAAAGAAGTCATAGTACAACTGGATATACCATCTAAATCATCCAAAATCAATTTCCACACACCTGCATGAACATTGAACTAATTCTCTATTATTGCACTATCTGAATATGTATCCAGACCAAAGACATCAACAAGTTTCACAATTAAACACACATCCAGACCAAAGATATCAACAATTTTGATATCAATGACAACACAAAATCATATTTATAACAATATCTCACCTTTTCATTGATGGCAACACTTGTGCCAATACAAAACATATCACTTATCTTATCTCTCCGTAATGAATTTTCTCCCCCTTTGACATCAAGGACAAAGGGTTTCTCCTCATCACAACACAAATTAAATCTACAAAACTTCAACATTACTCCCCCTATCTACAACAACTCCTCAAAAAAATAAAAAATGAAATACAATTGAAAGACAAAGTTGTATTCCAATTGCTATCAAAATGTTTACATATATACAAGAGAAAAAATGTCTTACCAGTAGGATCTTAAGCACCTTGCAGAGCTGGAGGAATGATACCTTTATGAATGAATGCAAGTTGCATCTAGGCAGTCTTCCATTCTTCTCCTGTGTATGCCAATAATATACATTGACTCTCAATCTTCTTCACATCTTTGCAGCTAACTAGAACCTTTATTGATCTCTCTAATTTCGAGTCTTCAAACAACTTCACTATACCAGTTAGCTTTGGGTCAACCACATCTCTCAAAAGACCAAATTGTTTGTGTCATACTGGAATCTTTTATCACTATATCCTTTCATTTTGTTGTCACAACTTTTAATAATTCCTTAGGCATCAACAATATCACTAACACTCTTGTCAAAAGTGATCAAATATTTGATAATAGCCTTTTTCTATTTTCTTCCTATCAGTTGAAGGGGCACCATTGTATAACCGTACAACCACATCCAAAGAATCATGTACACAAATAACATTTACCAAACTGATAATGTCAAGGGGATGATAATCAACATCAACCAGAGGGCTTCTTCTCTTCTTCTTCTTTCCCTTTGTCTTCACTAGTTCTTTTTTCTTTGCTTTCTTCCTCTTCTTGGCTAGGGTCTCCATTAGAGACTAAAGTTCTCTTCCTTTGACTAAGAGGCACAATGTCTTCTTTACTCTCATCATCTTCAATTTTGATTATTTTCCTTGTGGACCTCTTCCTAATTGCAAGTTTTTAGTCTCCAATTATTCATATATGTTGCTTCTCTTAACTTCCTCTACAATGTGCTCTGAACCTTTCTTTCTTTTTGTCGCCTTTTATTTAGGTCTTTGTCCTTTCTTTTCATTGGTCACAAATTTGGCTAGGGCTCCAAAGGAACCAATCTTTACTAGAGGAGAGGCAAAAGTTGACCTAGTCCTCCTTAGTGCCTATTTTCCAAACACTTCTTCAGCTATATGCAAATTTATCTTTTGGTAAAGCTTTTACATCATCTTTACATGCTCTTTCCTAGCTTTGTCCTTGACTATTTTGTTCATAATCTCTTTAGTAGTTCAAAACCTCTCTTCATTCGGATCAATTGGAAACTTCAATAAAGTATCAATTTTCTTTTCAACATCTTCTAGAGGTACCTCATAAGGTAACTTAGGAAACCATGCAATCCTTGGTTCAATAGTCTTTATGTAATAGTAGTGCCTACTCACCAAAAAGGTGAATTCGTTCTTGTATTTTTTAGATCAAGTCATCAGGGGTCCTCTCTGTATCTTGCATCTTATTTTGAGGTTTTTTGAATCAACCCCAATATTGCTTGTTGTATTCTTTTGTATTACTATTAAATATTTTAATATGTTGTTTGATTTGCACTCCAATAGGATGAAACTTGTCCCACACCTTATTCCCTATACCCAGAAGCTCATTCAAAAACATGAAAGGCAAACATATGATAAGAGACCCATACCTAAATGTATACTTTGCACTCTTGGTCTTCTCAAGGTTTTCTAGCAATCACAAGCTTAAAGTTCACATAGATCAAAATTCTCACCCTGAACCACCATCTGATATACTAAATAGATTGTGGTGGCGGTAGAAAAACCCTCTTCATTCTAAAACTATATCTTATACACCACTCCATTGGTAACATACTTGACACCCAGATCAACTATATCTTCCACTATCATATATCTCTTATCAAATATTGAACCAATTAACTATGTTACCATGTCATTCTTCACCATCTTCATCATTGGGATATTGTTGGAGGATCACAATCTACTCAAGTCCCTAATGAAATCTTCAATGATTCTGTGAGGCCGACCAAGAAACATCACACCAACATGAATCGAACTTAGCATAATATAAATCCATGCATGCTCATAGCTGAAGTCAAGGAATTATTTCCAAATGTTCAAACCTAATTCTGGAATTTACTTGTATTGGGGCTTGAATGTCATCAAATAATTGTTGGCATATGAGCAGAGTTTGATGACATGATAGGATTGTATGTTGTCATTGATGTCAATATGTTGAAGTATGAACCAGTATATTGAAGTAAGCAAACTGGCAAGAGAACCGATATAATGATGTGAACCAGTATATGCAAAAAGGTGAACCGGTATGTTGGAATGTGAACCGGTAAATACAAAGTTTGTATCGGGGTTTCATTTGATATGACTACTAGTTGGTAGTCTCAGCTTCAAGGTTTCCAGTTCATGCATTCCAAGTCTCTGTGATTCGGCCGACGACATCCTGTGATGAGTTAGTATTAAAATGAAGATCAGATCATGTTGCCATGCCAGCCTTGTGCACATGAAGGATTTCCTTGAGGATCTTGCATGAAGAAGATTGATTCTATCTACCTCGGGAATGTGCAAAATCTTAGTAAACGGTGGAGAGCATGTCATGGGTTATCAGCTTCTAGAAGTAGCAAAGATCGATCGATGTAGAATGTCTTGAGATTTGTTCAAGATTGTTTACCCTATGTAATGTGTTTAAATAGTTAGGATTGGACCGACTGTATTGTTAACCTAGATGCTTAGGGTTTTAGGTTTTTGCCACCAACCTAATTGTTGTCTATAAGGTTGATGATGATTCTCATTTGAAGTTGTTGGCAAATGTATGTGTGTGAAGTGATTCTTGCCAGAACGGAGCAGTGAGTAGAGATCTACAGAGTGTGATTGCAGATGTAAAGGAGTTGAAGTGGATCTACCTTGACATTAAGTGTTGTTATCAGATCAGTGTATTACCTATTGACTTCTAACCATTTCAGCAGTTGGAAAATCCCTTTACCGGGTAGCTTTAACAGGATTTTTGTAAATCCTTTAACAGGGTGACTCAAAATCATTGAGTTTTTTAAATCCTCTGACAAGGTAACCTCTAACCGGGTATTTAGCCATCCCTTAACCAGGTGATCCCTAGCAGGATCGATTCCTAGCAGAACTTGTTGTAAAGTCTTTAACCAGGCTAGGCTCCTAACAAAGCAGACTTCGGAAGAGTTCAAGAACAACTTGTAGGTATTCATACCCACCGTGGTTTTTCCCAGTTGGGTTTCCACGTGAAAAATAAGTGTGTCATGTGTGATGCTTTTTCATGTGATGTTTTAGTGTTTTCTATTAAGCGGTAATGCAAGTTGATCCAGTGGTCATTATATTTCTAACGTATTACTTGTTTAAGCATATGGGTGAAGTGGAAATGAGATATTAGGTTTTGTGAAGATCTAAGTGTTACCGGTTTATGTCTTTCACATTCATACTATGTTTTATCGGTATTGCCTTGATTTAGATCGGTGATGTTGTTTACCAGTTAGTGCAGTCTTTGAAGTTTAAGTTGTTTAAGAAGTTTTTGTGTGTAGTGATTCACCCCCCCCCCCTCTCAGTACCTGTTGGGTATTTATTGTTCATCATTATTCATCAATTGGTATCAGAGTGTCCTCCAGGTCCTCTATGTTGTAAGCTTAACCGCTTGAGGAAAAGGTCCTATTCTAATGATGAGGAGGGAAGGTCCTAAGTTCAACAGAGATGACTTTAAGATATGGAAGGATAGAATGAAGATATACATTAAAAGCATGGGTGCTCAACATTGGAACTATGTTGAGAATACTTATGTTGTCCCTACCGGTACTCTCACTGATGATCAAAGAAGAGAAATTCGAGAGAATGGGCAAGTCATGGAAGCTCTTATCAACAGTCTATTTGATATTGAGTTTATAGATGTTCAGGATAAAGACAATCCCAAAGATGTATGGGATACTCTAGAGTCTATCTATGGCGATGATGAGCATGTGAAGCAAGCTAAGGAAGAAAGCCTTAGAGGAAAATTTGAAGACATGCAGATGGTTGAAGGAGAGACCATTCAACAATATGGGATAAGGATTAAAATTGTTGTTGGAGACATCAAGAGTGCAAGAGGTACAATGGATGATTCCACCATTGTTAGCAAAGTTTTGAGATCCTTATTACCGGTCTATGCAATAAGGGTTGCCGCTATTCAGAAGTTGAGATCTATTGACAAGACAAAGGTATCCCTAGATTCCATCATTGCTAAGTTGACCGCATATGAGCTAAACAATTATGATGCCAGTGTTCAGAAGACTGATTCAGCCTTTAGAGCATCTACTACACTATCTAGAAAGGGTAAAGAAGCTAGTACCAGTTGTGAACCTAGACAAAGTAGGGATATGGATGATGAGGAGATCCTGACGGAATTTGTAATGGTACTTTTCCCCGATGATTAATTTAGTATTTGTAGCGGATTAAATAAATCAAATATTAAGTTTACTTAAGATAAATAATTTAAAAGAAAGGTATATACATCAATAATCAATAATAAAACATTGAGATAGTAATTTGCAACAATGAAATATTAGGGCAATGACAATATGAAATTGATTAATACATATCTATAAATCACAGAGAGGCTACTTTCTTGCACGCAGAGGATTAGTTATAGGTATAGGGTTTCCATGCAAGGGAGCACTCCAGGAGGACACAGTTCTTACATAGAACCCCACATGCCTTCACAACATGAAATAAGCACAGTTCTTACACATAACCCCACATGCCTTCACGACATGAAATAAACACAGCCCTGGCCAGGACACTCCCGGATGTACATTGTACTCTAGGTTGGACACACACTGTATGCCCCTTCTCCAATGCCCACTGCCCACCCACCAGACCTTAACTATCCCCTCTCTTGTGCTTCCTTTAATTTATCCTTCTCTTCTCTTCTTCTCCCATATGCACCTTCTCTATTAATTCATATGTTTATATAATTTCACAAGGGTGTTTACCAAAAATCACACCTTTTCATTATAATAATATTTTTTAATTGCTTTGATTTATATATTCTTTTATTAAAAATTCTTTCACAGGAAAATGTCCCATAACATTTCTCCCCCTGTAATTTAGCTATTGTCCTCAATAATAGGAGATGCATCTGCATCACAACTCAAAATAAAGCGTGATTAATAAATAAAATTACTAATATTGAATATTTGTATACTCCATTATAATTACATGTTCTATTTTACTCCATCTATATCTTTTGATTCAACGAAATTCAAAAGTTCAATAATCATATTTCTAATTAAAATTATGACAAATTTTCATACATGTCTTATGAAACATATCATGAGTTTTTTGTTTTTGTTTTTGTGGAAGAGTCAATCATAATTTATACATTTTCATCTCCTATATTTTTAACTTTACCACTTTGCTCATTTATTCAACTCCTCTTCTTTTTATAAACTTATTATCACGTGGTCACACAACACTCATCATGGATGTCCTATATATGGTCACTCATAAATTATAGAAGTGTAATCTTTATATTCAACACACATGCTAAGATGACATTCATGTATTCCGGACTACATGAGCATCCTCTTTTACTATAAAATAAAGCACATGTACAAGGTTTTTGGGTTGATCAAGTCCAATAACAAGGTACAATGAAATAAAACATGGTAATATTGCTAGGCATCTCAACACTAATAGAACAAAGGTAACTATTAGCGTGCATTGAGAACTTCATAAAAATTTGGTCTAGTGTTTCCTTTATAAAAAATGAATAATTATTTAATAAAAATGATCATTTGATCAAGTAGTAATGGTCCACTCACAATTATAATTATGTAGGAAAACTTTCCATGAAATAGAATTGGAAACTATTAGATTATATATAACATGGATTGCATGAGATATAAGACAAAATAGTGGAGGATAAGGATTTTAAATTTACCTAACCATATGTTCAAAAAAATAATGTAATATGTATTTGGAGGTTTGTGTACCCACTTGAGATCATATGAACCCTCGAGTAAACACATTTCTATTATTAAGTGAAATTATTAACATCAACCTAAAACAACATTTATGTTGAATACAATGCACCTAATATATGTAGCTAACCTATCCATCATTATTGCTACTATAAAATCTTCAAAATGCATATCATTAAATGAAGTTCTAAATATATTTGATAAATCTATCCCACATATATTATTTTAGAGGTGGTTTCTCCCCCTGTAAAAATTGTACATGTCCCCATGTCTAAGTGTAATAAGAACATTTTAGTTGTGAAACTTTTTAGCCATTGTATTATTTAACTAGCATATTCTAGTAGCTAAAGTATTTTACCAAGTTTAAAAATGATATTAGGACCTATGGGTTATGGGCCCACAATGCAACCTAGGTCAGACTTAAGTAAATCTAGATGAGATATTTTATTTTTTATTTTTATTTTTCTAACAATGTATGGATTATAAATACCCTTTAAAAAACACTTGTCAACTTCCTAGATACAAAAACTCAAGGTTTTAGTTTTTATAATCCTTTTTAATTTTATAGCTAATAAGATCCCAATATAGATAAACTATGTTGGATAAGAATAACTCATTGATTACTTTGAGTATGACTTATATCCTTGACTACAAAATATAAATCCTTCAAGTTTATTCCAATAGAAGTGCATATGCATTAAAGAACATTTCTAGTGAGATTTAGGGAATAATCCCTTGAAACTAGATGATAGATTTATTTTAACCTTGGCAAGCAAAAAAAATAGAGACAAGGTACTTGAACCGTTTAACAGATCGCCTCAAAAAGTTATCATCTCACCAAAATGGAAATTGTATGTGAAAATGACTATGTGGTTATGGTTGAGGGCGAATGTCACATCAAACACATTGAAATTGATATTTGCCACTGACATTGCACAAGAATTTTTTTATCTAGAATTGGTTTTCAAATAATCTATGTACGATTATTCATGCCCCAACCTAATCAAACCTGACAACTATGGTTGTATCCGACAATTAATTCCCTATTGCACTTCGTAATAACAAGAGCAACGCCCATTGTCAATAATCTACAAAGAATACAGGGTTTTAGAGATACTAAATTTTTGAGATGAAAAAAATTGCAGCCTTTTAAATGAGAATACTAATTGCAAGTTGAATTTTCTTTTTAGGCATGGGGTAAGAAATGTTCAGCTGTTTTGAAGTTGTTTTTGCAACCTGTTAAATGAAAATTTTGGTTCGATTTGAGATTTGGTTTCAATATATTCCTATCTTATATTGTTCTTTTAATACTTTCTTGTGAATTTGTATGCTAATAGCTATGTTATATGAATATTGAGATGAATTTACTGGTGTAAGTGAAACCATATCATTCTTGTTGTTATAAATACGAGGGTAAATTATGTTTTTTTAAAATTTGATGAGAATTTATCTCATTCATTTTCAAGATTAAAATCTCTAGCGATTCGCTCATTCACTAAATCCATTGAATACTAAGAACCAGATCTATACTATCAAATACACTAAGGACTTACGTTCTGTACGTAGTCACAATTTCTTGTTCCTGAGCTGATATTTCAAAGTCTTGATTCCTGTTCAATTATAAAATTCTTGAAATGCAAACTAGACCTTAAGAACACAAAACAAATTTAAATTATAAATTTTAGAGCTCTATTTTGGGGATCGATTGAGGAGGATACCTTTTGTCAAACTTTAAGAATGCAACACCATTATTTTTCTTATGACAACATGGTGTGCAAAAATGGGTAATGCACATGATTATAAAATATGGAAGCATGTATAATGCCTCAAAAGAATGTAGTCACAAGGCACGCTATGATTGGAGGATGTGCCCAAAATGAATTTTGTTGAAATGCCTATGGAAATTAATACAACATGCAATAAATTTTATCGGTAGAGAATATTTGTTGTTATTTGCAAATTATATGAAATAACTTTCAAGCATGAGGTACTACGAAATATAGCCTATTAAAAACTTCTTTTTTTTTTCCTCACTATGGTTGTAAGTAAATTGCAAGGGCATTCACCAATGCATATAATGTGCAGATTTACTGCAACCTCTATACCTACATTTTCAAAATTTTCACTAGATGATTGCAAATGTGATAAGTTTTTAAATATTTATTTATTTATTTTTAATTTAATTTAATTTAATTTTTTTCTTCTTTTTATGGTTTCAAAAAGAAAATTTGTCCTCAAGTGGAATTTTGAGTCTTTAGCTTTAAATTTTTCATGATATAATTTTATTTAAATTATAATATCAAATAGAAATCTTTATGCAATGGATTAAGGTTCTAATTTGGGTTGGTAAAATTTTATATATAAAATAACAGTAAACCAAAACTAATAACTAGTAGAGTAAAGATTGTTGAGGCTCTGATACCAAAATGTAATGGTACTTTTCCCCTATGATTAATTTAGTATTTGCAGCGGATTAAATAAATCAAATATTAAGTTTACTTAAGATAAATAATTTAAAAGAAAGGTATATACATCAATAATCAATAATAAAACATTGAGATAATAATTTGCAGCAATGAAATATTAGGGCAATGACAATAAGAAATTGATTAATACATATTTGTAAATCACGGAGAGGCTACTTTCTTGCATGTAGAGGATTAGTTATAGGTATAGGGTTTCCATGCAAGGGAGCACTCTAGGAGGACACGGTTCTTACACAGAACCCCACATGCCTTCACGGCATGAAATAAACATGGTCCTTACATAGAACCCCACATGCCTTCATGACATGAAATAAACACAACCCTGGCCAGGACACTCCCAGATGTACGTTGTACTCTGGGTTGGACACACACTGTATGCCCCTTCTCCAATGCCCACTGCCCACCCACCAGACCTTAACTATCCCCTCTCTTGTGCTTCCTTTAATTTATCCTTCTCTTCTCTTCTTCTCCCATATGCACCTTCTCTATTAATTCATATGTTTATATAATTTCACAAGGGTGTTTACCAAAAATCACACCCTTTCATTATAATAATATTTTTTAATTGCTTTGATTTATATATTCTTTTATTAAAAATTCTTTCACGGGAAAAAGTCCCATAACAGAATTTGAAGCTCTTCTTACCAAGAGACTTCCTAAGGGAACTGGAAAATACAGAGGTAAGCTCCCTTTGAAATGCTTTTCTTGCAATAAGATAGGACACATTGTTGTCAACTGTCCTAATAGTGATAATAAGGAAAAACTGGAGAAGTTTAAAAAGTTCAAAGGAGGAAATAGGAGAAACTGTCTTGTTGCAGTCGATGAAGGCGTCACTGATGATGAATCAGAAGATGAAGAAAGTGAAGACATGGTATTTGTAGTTTTTAAGGAAGATGTGTCAGACAAGAAGACTTTTGTCTCCCGCTTTGATAATTCTAATGAGTGGATTATTGAAAGTGGATGTTCTCACCACATGACTGGTGACCGGAAAATTTTTCTATGTATGGAAGAGTATGATGGAGGTGTAGTTTGATTTGGTAATGATGCACCATGCATGGTAAAAGGAAAAGGGTCCATCTCTCTAAATGGAAAAAGCAGTGCTGATAATGTGTATTGGGTAGAAGCTCTCAGGCATAACCTTTTGAGTGTTGCTCAGTTGAATGATAAAGGACTCACTTTGGAATTCAAAGATGGAGTGTGCAAAATAAAAGGAAAGAGTGGTGAACTGATGGCCACTAGTATGCAGACCAAAGGTAACTTATTTCAGTTAAATACAAATATAAGTCAATGTCTAATGGCTAAGTTTGATGACAGTTGGATATGGCATAGGAGACTTTGCCATGTAAATTTTGATAATATTGTGAAGGCCAGTAAGATCAAGGCAGTTAGAGGACTGCTTGTGCTAAACAAACTGGAGAATCCTTTGTGTAGAGAATGTCAACTGGGTAAAATGTCTTCCTCAACCTTCAAAGGTAAATCTTTCACAACAGATAATTTACTTGATCTTGTGCATACTGATTTATATGGTCCTATGAAAACTAGGAGTGTTCAAGGAGATAGGTACTTTATGATTCTTACTTATGATTGCTCAATAATGATGTGGATCACATTCTTGAAAGACAAGTTTGAAGCTTTTGGAAAGTTTAAAGCCTTTAGAGCACTAGTTGAAAAGGAAAGCGGTAAGAGGATTAAATGCCTTAGAACCGACCAAGGAGGTGAGTTCACTTCTGGAGAATTCAATAAGTAATGTGAAGAGAATGGCATCAAGAGGCAACTGTTTGCCACTCGGACTTCATAGCAGAATGGCCTAGCAGGAAGGAATAACCAGACTATAGTTGAAGGAGCCAGAACAATGTTGGTTCAAGGGAAGGTTGCTCACACTTTTTGGAGAGAAGTGGTGAGCACTGCAGTCTACACTATGAACTAGGTACTCATCAAGAAAGGTAAGGATAAAACTCCTTATGAGTATTGGACTGGTAAGACTCTAGGAGTAAGTTACTTTAAAGTGTTCGGTAGCAAGTGTTATATCAAGAGAAGTGAATACCAGAGAAAGTTTGATGCAAAATGTGATGAGGGAATATTCCTAGGGTATTCCACCAAGAGAAAAACTCTCAAGTGTTTTAACAATAGGACTCAGAGAATTGTTGAAAGTATCAATGTTAAAGTTGATGAAACCTCTGAGAAACCTGAGGAAACCAGCAGCGAGCGAGCGGTAGATGAACTGGATGTAACCTTCTGGGAATTAGATGCAAAACAACCAAGTACAAATAACAATGCTCCTACATCAGTAGATGTTGATGAAGATGAGGATGAAGAGGAAAAGCAAGAGGAATCAATTAAGATCATTCCTAGGTATGTAAAGCTACATCATGATCCAAAGCAGATCATAGGGGATAAGGATGTAGGAATACTTACAAGAATAAAGGTCAGAGAGAATTCTTGCATGATTTCTGAATTTGAGCCCAAACATTTAAAGAGGCACACAAAGATGAAGACTGGATTAAGGCTATGGAAGAGGAAGTTGACCAAATAGAAAAGAATGGTACATGGTCTTTGGTACCTAGACCTCCACAAAAATGTTATTATCACAAAATAGGTTTTTAGAAACAAGCTGAATGAAGATGGCACAGTGGTAATAAAAAAAGCAAGATTGGTATGTAAGGGATATGCTCAAGAAGAAGGAGAAGACTATGGAGAAACCTTTGCTCCAGTAACTAGATTGGAAGGAGTTCGAATGCTACTTGCATATGCAACCTTCAAGGGATTCAAAGTGTATCAGATGGATATGAAATCTGCATTCCTGAATGGAATACTTGAAGAGGAAGTGTATATAGAGCAACCAAATGGGTTTTCCCTATCAGAAGACAGTGATATGGTGTGTAGGCTACATAAATCCTTGTATGGATTTAAGCAAGCACCTAGAGCATGGTATGAATGTTTACACTCCCACATCTTGCGAAGATTGGATTTGAAAGAACAAGTGAAGATAGCAATATCTATTTGAAGTCAGAAGGAGATCAGATTCTGATCTATGAAGTGTTTGTTGATGACATAATTTTTGGTGGAGATGACAAGATGAGCCATGCATTTGCAGATGAAATGAAGAAGGAATTTGAGATGTCACTAATCAGAGAGATTAAGTTCTTCATTGGACTACAGATTGAACAAATGAAAGATGGTATCTTTATCACTCAGTCCAAGTATGTCAAAGAGGTGTTGAAGACCTTTGGCATGAAAGACAACAAACCGGTTGGTACACCGATGATGACTGGTTGTAAATTGTCAAAAGAAGATGACTCAACATTGGTGAATGAGAAGGAATATCGGTCAATGATTGGTAAGTTGCACTATGTAGTACACAACAAACTAGACATTGCACATGCTATGGGCATTGTTGCACGTTTCCAGAAAAGTCTAAGAGAATCCCACTTGGTAGTAGTCAAGCGGATTCTTAGATATCTAAAGGGAACTATAGATTATGGATTGTGGTATCCATACAGTAATGATTTCAATCTCAAAGTATTTATAGATGCCGATTGGGCTGGTAATGTGGACAACTGGAAGAGCACAACTGGTGGTGCATTCTTTCTCGGTGGTAGACTAGTCTCATGGATGAGCAAGAAGTAGAGTTGTATCTCCCAGTCTACAATGGAAGCAGAATATGTAGCAACATTTATGAACTGCACTCAAACAATTTGGATTAAGCATGTATTAAGTGGTTTCAAAGTCCCTATATCTGAACCGGTGAGTATATTTTGTGACAACACAAGTGCAATTAATATTTCCAAGAATCCAGTATTGCATGCTAGGACCAAGCACTTCAAGCTCAAGTATCATTTCTTGAGGGAGAAAGTTCAGAACAAAGAGGTTGTATTGGAACATGTTTCCAGTAAGGAGCAGTTAGCATATATATTCACCAAGCCTCTACTGAAGGCTACATTTACCTATTTAAGAGGTGAATTAGGGGTGTTGCCCCTTCAAGAGGTGAACTAAAGGTATGTGCTCCCCATCAGTCAGGTATTGCATTGTCAAAACTTTTTAGGATTGATGTGTTGAAGGATGCTACTCCTCTAGGGGAGTAGCATAATGGAACATGGATGTTTGTGCCTCCACTTTGGCATTGTTGTCAAAGGGGGAGAAGATGTGAAGCAGAGAAGATATCTGCAGTTTTGAAGACATATTATATGGAAGAAGATGTAGAGATGTCTTTTTGTATTGCCATCAATGCCAAAGGGGGGGATTTTTGGCATATGAGCAGAGTTTGATGACATGATAGGATTGTATGTTGTCATTGATGTCAATATGCTGAAGTATGAACCGGTATATTGAAGTAAGCAAACTAGCAAGAGAACCGGTATGATGATGTGAATCAGTATATGCAAAAAGGTGAACTGGTATGTTGGAATGTGAACCAGTATATGCAAAGTTTGTATCGGGGTTTCATTTGATATGACTACCGGTTGGTAGTCTCGGCTTCAGGGTTTCCGGTTGATGCATTTCAAGTCTGTGTGATTCAACTGACGATATCCTATGACGAGTTAGCATTGAAATGAAGATCAGATCATGTTGCCACATCAACCTTGTGCATGTGAAGGATTTCCTTGAGGATCTTGCATGAAGAAGATTCATTCTATCTACCTTGAGAATGTGCAAAATCTTAGTAAACGATGGAGATCGCGTGATGGGATATCAGCTTCCAGAAGTGGCAAAGAATGAACGATGCAAAATGTCTTGAGATTTGTTCAAGATTGTTTTACCCTATGTAATGTGTTTAAACGATCAAGACTAGACCGACTGTATTGTTAACCTAGATGCTTAGGGTTTTAGGTTTTTGCCACCGACCTAATTGTTGTCTATAAGGTTGATGATGATTCTCATTTGAAGTTATTGGCAAATGTATGTGTGTGAAGTGATTCTTGCTAGACTGGAGCAGTGAGTAGAGATCTACAAAGTGTGATTGCAGATGTAAGGGAACTGAAGTGGATCTGCCTTGGCATTAAGTGTTGTTATCAGATTAGTGTATTACCTGTTGACTTCTAACCATTTCAGCAGTTGGAAAATCCCTTTACCGGGTAGGTTTAACAGGATTTTTGTAAATCCTTTAATAGGGTAACTCAAAATCATTGAGTTCTTTAAATCCTCTAACAAGGTAATCTTTAACAGGGTTTTAACCTCTAACTGGGTATTTAGCCATCCCTTAACTGAGTGATCCCTAGCAGGGTCGGTTCCTAGCAGAACCTGTTGTAAAGTCTTTAACCGGACTAGGCTCCTAACAGAGCGGACTTCATAAGAGTTCAATAACAACTTGTGGGTATTCATCCCCACCATGGTTTTTCCTAGTTGGGTTTCCACGTGAAAAATAAGTGTGTCATGTGTGATGCTTTTTCATGTGATGTTTTAGTGTTTTTTGTTAAGCGGTAATGCAAGCTGATCCAGTGGTCATTATTTCTGATGTATTACTTGTTTAAGCATATGGGTGAAGTGGAAATGAGATATTAGGTTTTGTGAAGATCTAAGTGTTACTAGTTTATGTCTTTCATAGTCATATTGTGTTTTACCGGTATTGCCTTGATTTAGATTGGTGATGTTGTTTACTAGTTAGTGCAGTCTTTGAAGTTTAAGTTGTTTAAGAAGTTTTTGTGTGTACTGATTCACCCCCCCTCTCAGTACCTGTTGGGTATTTATTGTTCATCATTATTCATCAATAATCTCTACTAACTGCATCCACAAACCATTAAAATTTACATGACTTACCTCTATCAAGGGTGCATGGATATAAGCCCTAACATCTTTATTATAAACTATGCCTATTAGGACCCTAAAAAGTGCTCCTTCCTTGTCTCTTACCATAGCCACATATGGATAAGGCTTGGATACCAAACTTGGCTTCAAATATGGATTGATAATAATTGGTGTATCCATTTCACACCACACAAACTGAAATTGATAACCTAGGATTTACAGAAGAAGCATTGAATCACACTATCGCACCAAAAATTTCTTTTGCACTAAATATCTCTTGAATTCACAACATCAAAAAGTGATTAAAATGAATTCAAAAAACCAATTTATCCATTGCATCCAACTACATATGGTTCTTTGACATAAATTCATTTTATTGTTAAACTAAAAAATGTGATACTTTATTTTGCTATAAATCTCAAACATCTTTGCGGGCCATAACAGACATTTAGAATGCTCTAGAAATACCTTCACAACATTTTCCATGTTGAAAATAATTCAGCATCCAAAGTGCAAGGGGGATTTAAAAGGTCTTCGATCAGTTCACCCCTAAGATGATTCCTTTTATTTAGTTTTTGGAGGAAGTATCTACACCACTAGTAGGTAAAAATCTGTCCATAAACTTTCCTTCCACATTCTCATCATAATTATTCACCCATGTCTTCTTCATATTCTTCTTTTCTTCATTGACATCAATCTTCTTGTCTGAACCAAAATTATTATCATTCTTTCCTGTGCAAAACCAAGTGACATGTCTTGACTTATTGCAGTTACAACAAGTCAGACCTTATTGTGGATTGTTTCCATTCCTTCTGACATTAGAACTGCATTCAACAACCTTGTGCCCAATTTTTTTTCAAGCATAGCAATATCCATTGACTGATTGAATATTTCTACCATAGTTTGTATTCATGTATCCATTCCATACCTCCTACTTCTACACTCATCTTCCTTATGTCCAAATGTATTGCAAGAGTAGCATTGACCATTAAATGAATGAGATCTTATATGACTTATAATTTCACTGATAAGGACAATTGAACACACATCTAGACCAAATATATGAACAAGTTTGACATCGATGACAACACAAATTCATATTTTGCAATAGTCATAGTGGCTTGTCAGTTGGTGAGTGAAAGTTGAGAATATGAAGAAGATAAAAATACCTCACAAATTGAGATAGAAGATGAAGTACAGATTGTGTATTTGGAGGTTGTCACAAAGGTTGATTGAGAAGATGACATGTTGCCTAAAGAGGAGATCATGAAGATTGATGTTGCAATAGTGGAGGTAAATTTTTCTTTGTGTAATCAAAAGGTTTATTTGTACAAGATAGTAGATAAAGGGAGTTTTCTAGTTGCAAATTTGTATGGGCATATGGTGTGCTTGCATATGGAAGGAGTAGAGGATGTTGTCCATGAGATTTGATGTAGGTGGTTGGTTCATGGTGGATTGAAATCCATGAAAGAGGGGATGAGAGGGGAGGAAATTTGGTGGAGGAGGTCGGCTGATGGTGGATTTGATTCCATGAAGGAGAAGAAGAGAAGAGAGTGCCTTTGGTAGAAGACGGTATATGGTGGATGTGATTCCACAAGGTCAAAAAGGAGAATGATGCACACTTGGTGGAGGATCCTGACAATAAGTATCCCAAAAAGGAGAATGATGCACACTTGGTGGAGGATCCTGACAATAAGTATCCCAACTAAGTGTTGGAAGAGGCAAAGGAAGAAGACTTTTTGATGCACCTTAGAAATTAGAAATGGGGTCTATTGTAGGTTGTTTACAACCTAGAAGAGTAGCTTGACTTTTTAACCTCATTTTGTGAGCCTATACTCATAAATTTCTTACTCAACATGTCTGATGCAAGAGCATCTAGGTTGATTGACAATCCAGCATCGCCCAAAAAAAACATTTTCAAACTACTTTTCTAGTTTTGTTTTATTTTTTATTTGAAGATTATTTGTATTCTGATTTGATAAGGAATTTAAATATCATCTATGCTCTCTAGTGCCATTGAATTTTGTCAAATGTTGTATTTGCAATTGCTTGGTAGTAATGTATGCAAAATGTGAAATCCTTGACAAGGCCTGTGATTGCAATGGTTGCAACTATGCATAAAATGGATTCATCAAATAGACTTTATATATTTTCAAGTAAATCAAATTGACAAGCATTAAGCCAAATTCCACATTCTTTGTCAGCTCACTTGTGGCCTATAGAAGAAGTTTGGATCTCCATTGAAACATAAAGAAATCCATTTGATAGGTGTCTTGAGAAAAGACTTGAAACACCTCTATTTCCATCAAAATTGCAAAGGAAACAATCTTAAAGGTCATCGAATGAAGATGTAAAGACATCAACTATGATAAGTGGGACTGCAAAAGAATGGGCACCAATTAGTTGGATAGAAGAGAAGGACCCTACTAAGGGCATCAGTCATTTTGATGCAAATTTTAATTCACATACATGCTAATATATTAGAAAAAGAAATAAATAGCATCGAAAAGGATTAAAAATATGATGTACCATCCATAGTTTGGGTAAGATCAAATTATCATCATCAAATGCAAGCCAAAAGAGATCCAAAAAACAAAGCGATAAGTTATCGATGGAGATAAATGAAATGTGGGCATGTTGATTAAATTGGGGAAACAATTGGCCCAATATATAGAGAGGGGCACGATAGAGATTTAGGGAGCATCAACTAAGTCGAAGAGGCCAAGGTTCAGCTAATGAAGAAAATAGACCATAGTGTGTAGCTGTGTATGATTGGTGTTGGCTACATGCAGAGAGGATAGAAGTGTGAGGTATCAGCCCAATAAATTGTGAATTGAGTTGGGTCAGAGCTATTGATTATGTAATAGCAGATTAGATAAGAATACAATTATGTTTATTATTGTAATTTTTGTGTGCAGAGAGTCTCTGCAGTTGTTAGTTATTTTGTGTTCTTGAAGGTAATGTGTGTGTGTGTGCATGTGCATGTGTGTATGTGTCTTTTCTTGCATCAATTTGGCTTACATAATAATGTTGTGGTTAACTCAGTGAGACAAACTATTTTACTTCATCTATGGAAAATTAGATGTTTGGCAATTTTTTCAAAGCAGATTTCATCTAGAAGCACAATTGCTCAAGTTCTTATTTGACATTATCTTTCAAATTGTGTATTTGTGTTCTCAAATGTAGGGCGTACCCAAAGAATAGGTGAAGGCCAGTAAGTTATTGGATGCTATCAAATATCAAGTTCTCTAGCTTTATGAGAAAGACACCTTGTGTTCCAAGAAGATTCAATGAGTATTGAAGTTCAAAGTCTATTTCTACTAATGTTCATGGTTGTTCAAGTTCCTATTGTGTATTGATACTCTGTTGAGACTCAAAGTCCTTTATAAACCATTTTTAAGGCCACAATGTAGGTTTGTTCAAATCCGCCTTTTATTTGGGTTGTTCAAGTTTGTTCAATATGTTATTTGTATGGTTAGATGTCTTCTACACTTGATGTTATGTAACGTGGGACCAGTTGATCTTCTTTATTTTTCAGCCTATTTATTGCTCTTATTTTTGTAATCTTATTACTTTGTTTCAATAAAAATAATAATTATATTGTATTATTTATATTAATATAATATATATAATATATAATATATTATATATTATATAATAATATGTAGCGTCGTAAATTATCATCAAGCCAATAAATACCTCATGTTTGGGACCCTAATTTAATGTGTCTCCCCCTCATCTCCTATCCATTTTTGTTTAGTGCCTTAAATCCAATTTTGATGTCATGTGTACCCACCAATTGATTTTCTGGAAGGATATCTTTCTCCCTGGAGCTAAACTAAGGTCCCTAACTAAGAAGAACCAAGGTGCTAGTGCTTAGGTCCTAGGACCAGAGCTCCCAATGCTTTGGTCCTTCTTAGTTGGGCCCTATTTTGAAATGGGAGAAGGGCCCTATCTCTCTGGCATGAATTCAACTTTGTGGCTCTGCATGGCCATTGGAGGCTAGCCTAATTGGTAAATGACCTAGATACCCCTATATAAAAATATTTGATCAACCTAATTTCATCTATTAATCCAAGAATCATTAGTTGACATATCCAACACTCTTGCATCTGTGAAGCATTCATCATCAACATTTTCAAAGATCTTCAAGGGTTGCATACTCTTCATTCAACCATTGTGGAACAAAATTACATCATTCATATGCAAGAATGTGTGTGTGATTAGAGTTTTGTCATGTCCATGCCATTTCATACAACATATGTGATTTCATTCAAGAAGTAAAGCATCATCATCAACAATTGTAAATTTGAGGTATTGTAGTGGTGAAAATTAGGGTTTCCATCATTAGATGTAGTAAAACCACTAATTTTGCATTATTACCATCACATTAGGCAAAGATAGGAATTAGATAGATCTAAACCTAATAGATCTAGATTCTAATCTAATTCCAAGGGGTTTAAACTATTCCTTAGTTGAATTAAATTGTTGAAGATGTTGAAATTAGGGTATATGTGTTGGAATCGAAGTAAAAATGCATGAACAATGAGCTAGAATCATCAGACCGAGCCATGAACCTGGATCTGAGCAACATAAGAGCATTCAAATCAATTCCCAAAAGGAGCTCCTAATTCACCAGGACTGTAGCAACGGTCCCTTTGGTCCTCCGCACTTTTCTCACTCCAATGGGGGATCTATTCCTCTATGCAAATAAAGCCAATTTTGAAGATCGTAGCTCCGAACCTACTCCTGTGAACACTAGATAAGAGAAATAGGGGTTTGCCTAAGTCAAACCCCGGTTTAGGAATTAACCTTGAATGAAATATTGCAAATACTTGAAATAAATGATGGAAATATATACCTCAAATCTACAATGACTGATAATGATGCTTTGCTTCTTGAATGTAATCACATATGTTGTATGAAACAGTATGAATATGAAAAAACCCTAGTCACACACACATGCTTGCATAATATTGATGTAATTTTTCTCCACAATTATTGGATGAAGAAGATGTAGCCTTGAAGATCTCTGAAAAATGCTTGATAATGCTTAACGGATGCAATGATGCCTAATTACTTGAATGGATAGATGATTAGATTAGATTAGATTAAAATGAGTTGAGAAAGGATGCCTTACATAAGGATTTCATAATTAAATCCACTCTAGTAGATGTGGCCACTCCTATTGTGGTGGACATTAAGGATCGTCCACTTCCAGAATTTAAGCAATGCCCTCAAATAGAAAAAGTTGATGACTCAATCAACACATTTTCTATAGTTCATGTCGGAGTTCTTTATATGGAAGATGTGAGAGCATACATTCACTATACTCTGGAGGGTCTGGGATCATCGACGATTAAATCAATGTACTTGTCCAATTTGCTGAACAAGGATGGATTGATCAAACTGAAATTTTGAATTCTGAAGGATCAGGGTTTCACCGATATTCTGGAGATGCCCGAGTTCGAGGATGAAATGATTCAATATGTGTTGAGGCGAGTCCATGGCAAGTTCATGTGGCTTGAATGACCCTACAAAATCACCAAGGAGTCGATTTGTGCTATCGTTGATTTACCCCAAGTCAAACAGACACCGGGCAAGAGGAAGATTCTGAACAATGAAGTGAACAGGCTAACCGGTGCCACCTTTGACAATCGGTCGATGTGGATTAGCACCATCAAGGATAAATATGTTCAATTTGTAAGCATGGTGATCAGATACAAGGTAAGCCAATCCAATCAGCTGAACTTTGTTTCTAGTTCCTGTATCTACTGTGCACACACGATGGTAAAGGAAAATGTGAAATATGATCTATGTAAGTGGATGTGCGATGAATTGATTTTAAATTTGGGAAAGATTAAGGAGAAAAAGAAAGGTACATTCTAGTATGGAAATCTCATTGTTTGTTTAATGCTTTTCTTTTAAAATGAGATACTGGGATCTAGTAAAAAGAAATGGGCCTTTGATATACCAGTAGGAAAATAGATTAAGGATGTCTTGACTGTTACCTTGTCATTCGTACCTTATAACAAGAGTGAGTCACCTATGATTCCTTAGCATTAAGTTTCAGTGGTCTGTTGAACCTCATGAACCTCATGAACCCCTTGAACCATCTTGAACAGAGTTCATAGTGTTCATTTAGGTACCACAGGTTCTAAGTTGTGTCTAAGACATTTTTGGGCTAACATTCACTTAAGTGTTTTACAGAAACTCTATTTCACGGTCGCAAGTGATATTTCATATACTCTTTCTCCAAATTGTGAACCGTTTGAACCTAGTTCAAACAGTTCAGTGATGTTCAAATTGTTCGATAAAGTTCAAGGTTCAAGCTCTACATGTCTGATTTTATGAAAGTCATATAGACCTGCACACAGTAGCTCATATCTTTTTACTCAGACATTATTTAGTAAATCGCTTTAGTCAGAATGCAGACAACTAGGTTGTGGCCAACATATCCAAAATTGCAAAAGATCCAACAGTGGAAAGAAAAGTTATGGCCCCCGTACCGAGACAGACTTTGACTGTCACAAATATTTTCAGTCCGCCTGGCATAATGAATATTTTCATTTTGGTTTAAACTATTCAAGTGCCACCTGTCCAAATATTTTATAAATTTTAGAGAATTATATTTCTAATGTTTATAAATATTTGATGTTATAAATAAGAGTAATGGGAAAGTGAAAAGTAGAAGTTAAAAAGTTTTTCAAGATTCGGTTATAAAAACTGAATAATGATCTCATGTAGCTATTTATGGTGAAAGAATTGAGGGAGGTGGGGTTCTTCTTCTTTTTCTTTTCTTCCAGTAGCCTGCAGGTGAGGGAGAGTAAATTTTTATTTGTAAGGGAGGAGTTGAAGCTTTTATAAGCAATGTTTTGTATAGAAAATATCAATCTTTGAGTTGATTTGTAGACATGAATAGAATGCAGATGATATCTTCAATCTTTGTGTTGTTGATATTCTTCTCATGGTTGTAGCTGGACTTTGAGCCTTTGCAGTTGTCTATTAATGTCTTTTCTGTTATAATCAATTGTGTATGTGGATTTATTACAAGTCCGTGTGCTTGAAAGTAAGCCATATTGGAGCAACAACTTTCTCTATTAGTTTTTAGTCCAAATGCTATCCATAAGTGCAGAAAATTAAACTTTGATTTAATGGTATTCATTTATATCTGTTTTGTAAGTCTTTGGCATTCATTTTCATGGCTATGGATGAATGTTAGTTTCCTTTATTGCTTTCTGGTTAAAAGCATATCAGCAATTTAATTCGTTGTAAATCTTCTAAGAGGGAGCTGTACCTCTCAATTCAGAGGAAGATTATCACTTCAATGATAATCTATCCAACTATTAGTACTTTTGTCCTTCATTCTAGACATTTTGAGTTTATTTGTATAGTTATCTTCGAAGGACAAATCTGTTCACTAACAGATTTTTGGCGACTCTGTTGGGGACTCAGAATAAAAGACAAGTGCATTTTGTTTCCTTGGATTTTTAGATTTATCTCTGTGCAGGAGATTGGCGACTTTGTATATAAACATCATGCTCAAGGCAAGAGCAATGAGACAAGGGAAAAGACCAGATCCTTCGATCTTGGAAATTGTTGCAATAGATGATAAAATACTGCATGACTTCTTGGAGCATTACAAAGAAAGTATTTCTCGTGCAGTTAAAAATAATATAAGTGTGGAAGATGATCATGCATCCACTCTTCTATGGAGAAGTCTTTGCATCAGATTTCACAAATTGAAAGAATTGAAAGAAAAGACAAGAATCTTGCAAGTTTATGCAAAGAAAATATTGCAGCTGAAAGAAGAATTAAAATTTGATGATGATGAGGCTCTAGTCATCTCAGTTTCATCTCACTCCTACAATTACCTTATCTTGAATGAGCGAGAAGTTCAATAAGAAACAGTTCAGTCTCATGCAAGTCAGACAATGGTAAGTGAGAATAATCAAGACAACATTGGAGAACCTGCGAACTTGAATGAAAAAGGTTTTTTGAGATCTTTCTCTTACTCGGAAATAGAAACTTTCAATTTTGATAGTATGGAAAGTTATCTTATTCCAAAAAGTATAAAAGATGAAAATTTTCAGATTTACATGCAACCAGAGTATGAAGCTTTCAAACTTATACATGAAATTGATGAAAATGATTCTTTATGTTTAAAAGCTTGTGATGAGTCCTTCGTAGAATCATTTCATTTTGACAGTAAAGCAATACTATGTCTTCCTAATGAAGAGTTGCAGTCCTAAAAACTGTTGACCAGTTTGGACAGTACTTCTTTTTGTGAAGAGATCATAGAGCAGTTCTTGTCATCCATTGAAGAAGGGGATTTCAAGGAGAAGGATTCATGTATTAATTCATTTCATGCATTAAGTTTGGATAGGGAATTTGCAGATTTAATTTCAGTAAAAGATGTTGAAGTTGTTTCAACTAAGTTGGATCCCATGCATGATGAAGTGTCTCTCTATTCCAAGATTAGTTCAAATGCTGAAAATTATTTTAAGAATGATGGTCTTAATAGTGGTGATTGTGAGAATGATGCAGCCTTTTCCCTAGGAATTTATGAGCATTACTTTTTTCAGCCAGAAATAGAACATTATTTGAGAAGTACTGTGCAGATGTTTCCAGAAAATTTAGAAGGTCATGATGAAACATGGCTTTTTGGGCATGAATGTGTATTCACAAAGTTCTTGCATATTGTTAGTTTGGTGTTCAACATTGAAGAAGTTACCAAAAGAGCATGGTTTTGGGTTACTTCATTTGAACACAAGGCATTTTTTCGAAAAGGCTCCTTCTTCTCCCAACCGGTGGATGGTTTTGTGTAAGAAGTTCTTGGCTCTAATTCTCATGGTGGGATTTTACTACCTGTATATTTTTGTAAATAATATTTTTGGTGTGATCTAGGTGTAGCTTGTCTTAATTTCCAGCCTTGGTTTAGTGTGGGTTTTGGCTTGTTAGTTTTTCCTTGTTGCCTCTGCCCTCTATAAGAAGCTCCCTGGGCTTTGTTTTTCTTGACTCTGTTGCCCAATGGCTAGGCACTGATCTCTTCCAAAGATATTCTGGATTCTCCTAGTCCTTTACAATCTTGGTCCCCAGTCAGAGCCAATGTTACCTTGTCATTCGTACCTTATAACAAGAGTGAGTCACCTTGCAAAATTTTTAGTTGAGTCCTTGTCTTATTAAAAATTTGTTGGCTCAATCCCTAATCCGCTTGTAAATCATTTCTAAATCCTTAGCGTTAAGGTTCAATGGTCTGTTGAACCTCATGAACCTCATGAACCCCTTGAACCATCTTGAACAGAGTTCATAGTGTTCATTTAGGTACCGCAGGTTCTAAGTTGTGTCTAAGACATTTTTGGGCTAACATTCAGTTAAGTGTTTTGCAGCAACCCTATTTCATAGTCGCAAGTGATATTTCATATGCTCTTTCTCCAAACTGTGAACCATTTGAACCTAGTTCAAACAGTTCAGTGATGTTCAAACTGTTCGATAAAGTTCAAGGTTCAAGCTCTACAGGTCTGATTTTATGACAGTCATATAGACCAACACACAGTAGATCATATCATTTTACTCAAACACTATTTTTGAAATCACTTCAGTCAAAATGCAGAAAAGTAGGTTGCGGCCAACATATCCAAAATTGAGAAAGATCCAACAGTGGAAACAAAAGTTATGGCCCCCATACCGAGACAAACTTTGACTGTCACAAATATTTTCAGTCCGCCCAACATAATGAATATTTTCATTTTGGTTTAAAATATTCAAGTGCCACCTATCCAAATATTTTATAAATTTTAGAGAATTATATTTCTAATGTTTATAAATATTTGATGTTATAAATAAGAGTAATGGGGAAAGTGAAAAGTAGAAGTTAAAAAGTTTTTCAAGATTCGGTTATAAAAACTGAATAATGATCTCTTGTAGTTATTTATGGTGAAAGAATTGAGGGAGGCAAGGTTCTTCTTCTTTTTCTTTTCTTCCAGCAGCCTACGAGTGAGGGAGAGTAGATTTTTATTTGTAAGGGAGGAGTTGAAGCTTTTATAAGCAATGTTTTGTATAGAAAATATCAATCTTTGAGTTGATTTGCAGACATGAATAGAATGCAGATGATATCTTCAATCTTTGTGTTGTTGATATTCTTCTCATGGTTGTAGTTGGACTTTGAGCATTTGCAGTTGTTTATTAATGTCTTTTCTGTTATAATCAATTGTGTATGTGGATTTATTACAAGTCTGTGTGCTTGAAAGTAAGCCATATTGGAGCAACAACTTTCTCTGTTAGTTTTTAGTGCAAATGCTATCCATAAGTGCAGAAAATTAAACTTTGATTTAATGGTCTTCATTTATATCTATTTTGTAAGTCTTTGGCATTCATTTTCATGGTTATGGATGAATGTTAGCTTCCTCTATTGCTTTCTAGTTAAAAGCATATCAACAATTTAATTCCTTGTAAATCTTCTAAGAGGGAGTTGTACCTCTCAATTAAGAGGAAGATTATCACTTCAATGATAATCTATCCAATTGTTAGTACTTTTTGTCCTTCATTTTGGACATTTTGAGTTTATTTGTATAGTTATCTTTGAAGGACAAATATGTTCACTAACATTGAGAAATTTGGGACAAGACAGAGACTCCATTATGTGGGGTTATTTCAAAGCATTTCAAAAAGCAATGAAGAAGAGGGAAAGGATACCTAAGCATATAGTTGAAAAATACTCTATCAACTAATGATTCATGGTGAAGAAGGATGACACTTTAATGGAGGTAGTACAACCTAGAACAATCTAGGTTACTGAAATGGGCTATGAGGTTGATGCACAGATCTTGGATCTCTATGCCAAGATGCTTATATATGCCCCGATTGATGAGAAGGAGAAAAATTTTGGTACTGCAAAGTAGAAGGAATCTGAAATGAAGATAGGTTTCAATAAGAAGAAAAGGGAAGGAAAAATAAAGAAGGTTGGACAGGATGTCCAAAAGATGTCCTTTGAGATCAAACTTATCATTGGTTTAGCAAAGACATCTCCTCTGGCAGCTATACAGGCTTCTCTGGAAGTAGGAATTGACAAGGGTATATCAAAGAGGAAGAAACCAGATGTTGAGACATGGACTAACTAAGACTCAAACCTCGGACCTTCCATATGCTATTGGAGTGCTCTACCATTGAGCTATTGGCCCCTCTTGGACCAGTCCATCGTCGGTCTAAGTGTGGCTTATTTCCAACATCAACACCCCCCTTAAGCTACACCTCTTGTGTGCTTGGGGCTCCTAGTCTGGACTTGGCTTTGATACCATGTTGAGACATGGACCAGCTAGGACTCAAACCTAGGACCTTCCATACATTGTTGGAGTGCTCTACCACTGAGCTATTGGCCCCTCTTGGACCAATCCATCGTCGGTTTGGGTGTGGCCTATTTCCAACACCAAAACCAAAGACCTTTATTGCTCCTGTTGAATATGGTTCTAAGATTGAGGATGAAACCCAAAAGATTCCTAAGATCTACATGAGGATTCAGAGGAAGAAGCCCAAGGAAGGGAAGCTGCATAAAACCAAAGTCACTCCTCCAGTAGCTCAGAATAAAATTTTGAAGGATAGGAAGCCTACTGAGAAAAGGAAATCACCCAAGGAGTTTGCTCCTACCCCGGGTAAGAAGAAGAAATAAAAAATAGATAAAACTCTTGAATCTGGTAAAAGTGTTAGGGTTATTGGTCCTCTTTCTGTTGCTAAATTAATTGATCAAATTACAAAGGATGGTATTTTGAGTAACATACAACATTATTATGGCGATATGGATGATAAAGAGCAAATGGAGATAGAGGAATCAGTTTTGTTATACTTAGATATATATAAGAAATCTTTACTTGAGATTGAGAAGAAAATACCAGAAGATATGTATAACAAGTTAGATGCTAGGAGATTGTCTACTATTTAGGAAGACCACCACATAAGATTTAGGAATTACTAACTATGTGTGGTGCTATTACTGAAGAAGAGATGCAGCAGTGTCTAGATTTTGCTAACAAAAAAATTTCAAAGTAGACATCGACATATAAGTCTTATGGTGGGCAGAGTAAATGAGATAGTCAAGGAAACTCATGAGGCTTGGGTTAAATTATTTGTTGATAAACCAGGTTTCTTTACATCATCGGATACATCACCTAAGTCTGACATTCCAGAAATCATGGTTGATGCTAAGGGTAAGGTATACTAGGTGGAGATCCACCGGTTTTGGAATAGAAAATAACTGAGGATATTCCTTCGGCAATAACACATGTACGGGATGTAGAGATTAACATACCAGTAGAATACAATCCTCCTCCGGTAATTGATGTTGACACAATTGAAATTCATGAGGTAGAGGCTACAGAAATAACTGCACCAAGTGGCGAAGCCACTGGTGCTGAGGAGAAGGTAAAGGATGTAGTTGAACAGAAGGTAGAGGAGAAAAGTCAGGATGAGCAGACTGAAGTCAGGGTACTGACACCCTCTCTGGTTGTTGGTCCCTCATTGTTGGCACTTGACTCATCTAGTCAAGAAGATTTTGGTTGTTTTGGGAATAAGAATATTGAGCAACTAAGCAGTTTTGAATTGATGTTTGTTGCGGCTCATAAATTGAGGAAGGAAGGATCAGAGGATAAGTAGGTTATTGAGCAAGCTATTCCAATTTTGCAGCAGCTTGCACCAGAATGCAAAATAGATCAAGTTGAAAGTCCATCTGATAAGTTGAATGGTTTGACTGAGCACATTGCAAAAGAGTACAAAACTCTTCAGCAAGTGTCAAACCGACAGTTGGTGGAAAGGTATAATACAACTAGGAAGGTCACCTATGATAATATGATCACATATGACAAAGCTAAGCTGACAAAATAAATGAAAAGGATTGACGAAGCTCTTCATCAATATAGTTGCATATACTAGTCTTGCTCTAACACAACCAAACTAATAGTAGACCTGGATAATAAAGTAAAGGTGGATAAGGACATGTTTTAGTCACTTTTGATGGTATTGAATCATTGACCAGCTTTGTTGATGGTCAAGTTTTTCTTTTAGAGTTAGAAATTTCAGCCCTAGAGAAGGAAAAGGATAAATTAATCTAGCGGGCCAGAGAATTGAGAGGTTTGGTAAGTCCCTGACTTAATACTTTGTTACTTAATAAGTGGGAATGTATGGACCAAATGAATATGCCCACACTAGCAAGCCTAACAGAGGAAGAACTACATGCTTACATTCTAAACGGGTTTGTATCAATTTTGGGAACTCTTAAATCTGGTTGGGATACTTATTTGGCATTTTTGAAGGGTGCTTATCTGGATATTTTCAAGTACATTTAGATCTAGTAATCACAATTTTTCTTTGTACAAAATTTCACTGATTTCTTATTTTTTGCTCTAGCCTTTGGCATTGTTGTCAAAGGGGGAGAGGTGGATGTGAAAAATGTCAAGGGACATAAGAAGTAATGTATAGCAAAGGGGGAGCAACCTTTTGAGATCAGGTTTGGGAGATCAGTTTTTGGACAAGAACCGGTACAACACTTCAACGATGCATTTTTCACATGAGTGTTGCCATCAATGCCAAAGGGGGAGATTGTTGGCAATTGACACTCATCCGAGTTATAGGTGTTGTCATTGCTAGCAACTCACTTCATGGGAGATCTTGCAATCAAGGTAACCGACATTCACTCCACTGGTGTTCAAGGAACCAACAAGCATGTAATCGACAAACTTGGAACCAGTATTCTCAGGATGACATAGGAGATTGATCTAGCAAGCGTGGAAGCGACAACGGTCATACTATTTCATGTTTATATTTTGTTTGGGTCTACATGTGTTTTATCATTTGTAATATGATTGTAAGCTGACATAAGACATTTGTGTTTATTCATGTAAATGGGTATATATGTCAGTCTAGGTTAGGTCATTTAGTAGATATGACATATAAGAGATGCAATAGGTTATGTGATGGTATGTGAGCAAGATCTTCATCCTTAGAATGTGAATTTAAATATTTGTAATCGATCTTGATTATTTGTCTAGAGGTTTGGGAAGGGATATAAGTTATTGGTAAGGGAGATTACAGTATAACCGGTACATACAATTCTTAAACCAAATTTCATCCAACATAGCAGATGCACATTTTGAGTTCAATTTTAGTTTGTAATCCAGTACTTTGGATCTATAGTCAATAAGGCTCATTTTGTGATGAGCAGTGTTCTCTAGGCAGTTTGCCTTCCTGCATGTACATGCCCCTCTTGTAATATTTATTTAGTTGGCTAATGGATAGATATTGTGGATCACCAATCCCACCGTGGTTTTTCCTCTTTGAGGTTTTCCACGTATAAATCTTTGTGTTATGGTGTTGATTCATGTGCTTGCATTAATATTACTTGTTGTTACTTTCTTTTATGCATACCGACCTTAATAAGTGGATTTCTTAATAAGGTTAAAAATATTATATCCAATAGAACATTGGTTCCCACCCCCCCTCTTTGTGTTCTTGGATTCCAACAAGTTGAAATTAGGGAAGGATTAAGGAAAAAATAGGATAAAATGATAAAGGGCACACCTAGAATTAAGGGCCCAAATAAGAGTGTGATGATGTAATAAAGTGGAATAAGACCCATAATATTGGATTAAATATTAATTAATTACAATAAAGGTCCCACAATACATAGAGGAAAGGGAAATACTAAAATAGGTGTTAGGAGAGTGTGAAATTGGACACACCAATAAAGGGTGTACAATTTACGATGCTACAAGTATATATCTTTCCATCATTTATTTCAGTATTTGCATTTATTCATGCAAGGTTAATTCCTAAATTGGGGTTTAACTTAGGAAAACCCCTATTCCCAACCATTTTTCCTTCTCTATTGTGCATAGGAATAGGTGTGAATTTGTAACTTTCAGGATTGACATAATTCATAAAGATGAACAAGTTCCCCTTTGGACACTGAAAAGTGTGAAGGACCAAAGCGATGGAATTTTTGGTCTTGATAATTCAGGTTGACCTTTTAGGAACATATTTGAACACTCTCATATTTCTTAGATCCACATTTGTGGCTCCATTTGATGACTATAGCTCACTATTTATGCATAATTACTTCAATTTTAACATATTTACCCTAATTTCAGCATTTTCACAATTCAATATAAAAAAATGGTATTCAAATCCAACCAGTGAATCTAATCAGAATTATTAGCCCTATCTTTATTGGATTAAGGATATATATATTGGGTTCACCCCTCGTTAATGTAGTGGCCCCTAATAAAAAATCAGGGATTTTACTACATCATTGGGTGAAACCCTAATTTTTCAGCATTACATTCTGGTGAACCTGATTCCTTACACCTTAATTTCTGATTTATGTTCTCAGATCTAATTGTTTATATATTTTAAAATTCAAATTTTTATTTACAAGTTAAATTTTTAAATTAAATTTCATTTATTTAGAGGTTAAAATTCACACAAACCCTAATTTATAATTATAAAATTGAACTTGTGGTTTGTCTAATTCGGATTAATTATTTCAAATCTGATTCAAAGATCTTATTTTAATTAAATTACATAAATTTAGAGGTTAAATTCACAAAATCCCTAATTTATTTATGGGTGGCTCAATATTTCATTACATTAAGTGAACATTGATTTGATAAATGGAGTTGTTATCTTGCTTTTCTAAATCAATTTCAAGTTTAATCAAAGATATCCATAATGTTCCCTTTTGTGCATATGATGATAGCTCATGTTTTTTCGTTCATGCATAATTATGAATTTCCCTCCTCTAAGGATTCTCTTATTCATAAGGACGCTTTAGTGCAAGATGAGGTTATTAAACTTCTTCTAAAACTCTCTTCTCGAGGTGATGTTTTGATGAATGATCTTGATATTTCTCTTAAAAATTTCCCCTCTCATAAGGAGATCCTAGAAGAAGAGGATGATATCATAAACACCTTCCTTAATGTTACCTTACCCTCCATACATGGAATTACTCCTAAAGGTGAAGCATTAATGAATTTTTGTACCCCTCCTAAGATTCATATTATTCATGGAGAAATAATCAATACTCCTATCAATGATCTCTCTAATGGAGAGAAAGCATTGAAGAGAAATTTAACACAATCCTCTTTTGATAAGGATAGTTTGGCACAAGGGGGGCAAGACCAAAATGTTGACTTATCAGTCCCTTTATATTTTCCTCATTCTCCTAATCATCATAATATTTGTAGAGAAGATGGTGATCCATTTTCTCATATAACATTAGGTAAAGATGAGGCCTTAGATAATAAGGACCTTCCTTCCCAACAAATCAAAGAAAGAATGTGAGGATACAAAGGGAGATTTCCCCACAAAGGATATTCCTTCTTCATTTATTTATTCATTTGACCCTTCAAAATATTACAAATATCTTCTCCCAATAATTACTACATCTATTCATAGCTTTTTATCACAACAAGAGGAAATTTTACATTGGTTCCTTAAAGCCAATCTAATTACCCTTCCTTTGAAAAATCAAAGAAAGAATTGTAGGAAACATCTAGACAATCCTTCATTTTGTAAATATCATCAAATACATGGTCATTCTACCAATGAGTGTAATGATTTGTAAAATATAATTAGATAACTTTTATAGCTCATATCATTCAAGAATTTGATGACGATGGGGTGATTCCTCATCTTATTTCATCTCTATAGCACTCCATTCACCCTTCATGTTTCTCCTCACCCTATGACACAAGTATTTAACTTAATAGGGGGCTCTTTGTCATAAGAGGTGATGCTAATTCATTTAAAATTATCTTGGGGCAACAACATAATTTATTCTTGCTTCTTATCTTATTTCTTCTCTCTATCTAAAGTATCACTATTCCCTTTAGAGGTTGCATTTTTTCATACTTTGATATCCTTTCTTGCATGGAACAATATGTCTTTTATAACTAATATCTCCTTAGGGAAGTATGTGGTCCTTCATTATAAATCTCTGTCTCTCTTTTAAGATTACCTTTTCTTTAGAGTTGCATTTTACATATATTAATGTCTTTTCTTGCATTGAATATTCCTTCATGTGAGTATATTATGCATTTACTTATTTATAATCTCTCCTTAGAGGTTGTGTAATTCTTCTTATTGTCCATACACTTTGGGAGAAATGATCTCTCTCTTATCGTTTCTAAGGATCCACTTTTCCTTTGTTGAGTGGTGTTTGCTTATAGTTTGATGCCATTCCTTGTGTGAAGTTGGTGTTTTCTCAAGGATTCTCTCTTATGCAAGAGGTGTATGTCCTTGAATACAACCTCTTCTTCACTTGGCAATGTATATCTATTATAAACTTACACCTCACATTGGGTCAAAAGTGTGTCATCCTTCATCAAGAATCCCTTTCACCTAGAAATAGGAGGAAGGTATGCATTCTTGTTCTCCTTCCCTTCTTTTGGTAGAAGATTCTATGTTGTTCAAGAACTCCTCTTGGAGGTAGATGTCTTTTGAGAAAAGATCTCTTATCCTCCAAGGATTCTCTTTACACTTGTTGCAAGCTATATCATTTTCAACTATCTTATCCTTGCTTGTAAGAGTAATGCCTTTTCAGCTTCTATTTATCAACATGGTTGCCCAAAGGATATCTCCTTGGCATTGAAGGTAGGTATCCTTTTTTCTAGCATCCTTAAGACATCAAATTAGGGTTATGTTGGAATCTTAAGGGGGGGGGCATATGTATTTCCCTCTTTGTACTATATTGTACTATATTTTTCTATGTTTTAAATGGGGTGTTCATTCTCGAAACCAGAGAAAAAAAACTCTTACACGAGATGCTTTATGCCCAAATCCAGACACAATATTGATATATGTCTTATAAAGAGTGCACATTCTCACCTTGAAACCAGACATATTTGTCTTAAACAGGGTTACACATTCTCAAAACTAGAGAAAACAAACTCTTATACGAGATGTTATGAAAACTAGACTTTCCCCTTGGCATTTTTTATTATATGTCTTACAAAGGTTGTTGCATGCCTGAAACTAGAGAAAACAAACTCTTATACGAGATGCTTAACACCTGAAACCGGACATCACTTGCACACATGCACGAGGATGAGTGGAACTATCAAAACATAGCTAGACTATTCCTACTCTCCTCCCCAACATGAATTAGCTAGAAAAACACATATATAATATGTATCCATGTCTTCTCTAATTCTTCTCATGGGTCACCTAGAAAAACACAGCTAGAATGTGTATCCATGCTTCTCTCTTTATTCTTATGAGCTCATAGCTTTGCTACTTGTAATTCATGGATGAGGTGTGCTCTTGCTCTTTTATGCGATCAATTGTATTCTTGAGATGACATTTTTCAAGAATTATATTAGTGGTTCGAACATTTGATATTGAGGTGTCTTTGGCTAGTTGACTTGAGGTCCTATTTTGGTTTTTAGCTTTTGTGTGGTGTGTCTTTCTCCTTTGTTTGTCTTTGATTGCCTTTTTATTTTTTGTCATGTTTTGTGTGTCCTTGCATGCATTTGAGTGAGTTAAGATCCTCAGATTTGGGGGCTTGGTTCCTTGAAATTAGTGATGTCTTATACTCCTTGTGATTGTGCTCCTCATTGCTCCTCTCTTTCATTTCTTTCATATACCTTACCACTAGTATTTGCAGAGGCTCGTACTCTTGTTAAAGTGGGGGATAAATATATACCCACCAATTGATTTCTTGAAAGGATATCCTTCTCCCTAGGGATAAATTGAGTTTCTTAACTGAGAAGGACCAGAGCACCCAGTGCTCTAGTCACTCTTAGTTGGGCCCTATTTTGAAATAGGAGAAGGACCCTATCTCTCCGATGGGAATTCAACTTTGTGGCTCCACATGATCGTTGGAGATTGGCCTAATCAGTAAATGACCTAGATACCCCTATATAAAGACATTTGATCAACCTAATTTCATCTATCCATCCAAGAAACATAAGTTGACACACCCAATGCTTTTGCATCCATGAAGCATTCATCATCAAGCATTTTCAAAGATCTTCAAGGCTATATATTCTTCATTCAACCATTGTGGAGCAAAATTACATCATTCATATGCAAGGATGTGTATGTGATTAGGATTTTGTCACATCCATGTCATTTCATACAACATACATGATTACATTTAAGAAGAAAAGCATCGTTGTCAATAATTGTAGATCTGAGGTATATCTTTCCAATATCATTTATTTTAGTATTTGCATTTATTTGTTCAAGGTTAATTCCTAAAGTAGGGTTGGTTTGACTTAGGAAAACCCTTATTCCTAGCCATTTTCCCTTGTCTATTGTGCACAGGAACATGTGCAAATTTGTAACATTCAAGATCGGCATAATTCATAGAGATGGACAGGTTCTCCTTTGGATGACAAAAAGTGTGGAGGGCCAGAGAAATGGGCATTATGGTCCTGATAATTCATGACCTTTTGGGAGCATATCCAAACACTCTCATATTGCTCATATATAGGTTTGTGGCTCCATTTGACTACTATAGCTCATTGTTTATGCATAATTACTTCAATTTCAACACATTTACCCTAATTTCAACATTTTCACAATTCAACTTAAAAGTGGGTATTCAAATCCAACAAGTGAATCTAATCAAAATTCTTAGGCCTATCTTTATTGGATTGAGGCTAGGTCTATTGGATTCACCCCTCTTTAATGTAGTGGTCCCTAAGCAAAAATCAAGAGTTTTACTACATCATTGGGTGAAACCCTAATTTTTTACCATTACATAATATAATATATTAATTTAACATTATAAATAATATATTGATCAAAACTTATTATTATATATAATAAAAAATATATAATATTATTGTAAATCATATATAATATAATATTATATATATAGTAATAAAATATTATATATATAATATTTAATAATATGAATTGTATAATTACTATGATATTTTATATAATGTAATTTACTAAATTTAATTTTAAAATGTTATATTAATATATATTAACCTAATATATGTTAATAACTAATATAATATATATAAATAATATACTAATAAATTATAACATATACTATTACTATAATATTGGTTTATATCTAAATATTGAAGAAGTCCCTAAGATGGTCTACATTGAAAAAGAAGTTGAAAGAAATGGAAAACAAATCTTGAGTAGAAGAAAAATCAGAAAGGTGTGAACCCACAAAATTGTGAAAATAAAACAAACAAAAACATAGTGCACATGAATTATGTACATGTGAATTGAGAAGTATTGGATATCGATGTATCCACAATAGTGGGTAGAGATTCCCATGTCTATCATCATGAGGCCATTATCATCATAATTTTGCGAGGTTATCACAACTGAGAAGAAATAAGGAGATGGGCTAAAGAAATTTGAAAGAAAGATGATGAAATCTACTTAGTGGCTCATAACTTTTTTTGGGTAGATTTTGTTAATGAAGGGGACAAGGATGATGTATTAAAGGAAGGCCCATGGAAGTTTGGTGACTTATATGTTTGTGTCCAAATATGGGTATGGAATTTTAACCCTAGGGATCATACGCCCTTTGGTGATCTAGTTTGGTTAATACAATCTTCTTTTTGAGTATTTATTTGAAGATTGTTTAAATAATATTGGTAACAACATTAGTCAAACCCTAAAAAAAAGCATGAACAAAGAAGACTCAATTTTATATACACACATCAAAATTATTTCCATAACAAAGATCCCTAGGAAAAACTACCTGCACACCTCTAGCAGTTCATGGATTCAAAAAGTGGAGATTGAAGAGAAGAAATTATTTGGTGTGAAAGGACTTTTGGGCTTCTTTTATTTTGAAAATAATTTCTCCAGTTTGAAGCTCAAAGAGAAGGAAGACTAGAGAGGAAGGCTTGGGAAGAGAAGGAAGCTTGAGGAAACTTCAATAATGAGATTCTACTAAGTTTTGGAAATAAATTTAAGGTAGGAGACAAAACATTTAAATATGCATGTATTTTGTAATTCTTTTTTAATGAATGTTATCAGGGTGTTCTTCGATTTGAGTGTTTATTGTAAAAATTGTGAATCTTTATGTGAAACCATGTTACATTTGTGGTGCTAAATTGTTGTATAAAATGTATCTTTTTCTTTTGTGAATGGGCCGTGTGTGGAGTAGACCCTTTATCACAAGAAAATGGTCCTCCAAGTAATAGAGTTTATTGGGTGTAGCTCCCATTTTGGGGGTTTTGGGTATGAATACCCACAAGGTATGGATACGAGTATCCTACTATGGTGTGTTATGAGATGGAAAAGAAAAAATAGAATTGGAAAGAAAGTATAATAAATGGTATTGGAGGAAATTGAATTATAAGACAAATCTATTATGATAAGGATTATGTTATTTTTACCCTATTGGTAGAGTCCCCACTCCCCCTATGAAATGCTCCATAAGAAAATCCATTGTTATGTGAGTTATTATTGGGTTGTTATGTTTTTCAAATCATGTAATTTTTTGGGGTGTGGTGAATCTTTTGTTGAATGGATTAGTGTTAAAACTTCCTTTTTGTATTTGACTGCAAAGTTGTGTAAACCTAGGGTTGTTCTAAGCTAGACCAATCTTGAGGGTGGGTTGTGTTTAGCCATAAGGTTGGGAGGTGAGCTCCTATTAGCATTGGTAGAAGAAATTTATGTGAATGTGCAATTGGGAGATTATTTCTAGAGATGTATCTACTTGTGAGAGTCTTGTCCAAATTTAAATATTTAGTTCAGATTATACATGTGTAACTTTATGTAAAATTTTTGGAAGTAATTTAAAATGGAAATAGTTCGAATTTATTTGAATCATTATTGTATTATATAAAATTTTGAATGTATGATCATTATGTTTATATTTTGAATAATAGTGTAAGTTAATAAGTAGAAAGTTCAAACATGCATTTTGAGACAATAATGATTTCAATGGTGCTATATAAAAGGCAGATATATTAGTTCATCATTTTTTTTGTAGCAGTTGCAAGTTTAAAACAAATTTTATTAAATAAAAGTAGTGTTCCTTTTGAAAACTGCATCTATTCAAATATATCATTTAGGTAGAATAAATGAAATTGTCATGCTATCGAGTTTTTCTCAAAGTTAGATAATAAAATCAAATTTTAGATGTGTATTCTTGGATTTTTCTAATATAAACAAATCAATATGAAGTGTAGAACAAAATAACATATTATTAGCTTTACCTACATGATTAATCAAAAGGTATTTTTACAACACTACTTCCCTCTCTGTCAAATAATAAACTGCAATAAAATAGTCTTAAAGATTTAATCATAAAAAATGATAAACATGATAAACATGATATTGAAATATTAAATTTAGTTGGTTTTTCAAATAATAATTTCAAAATGACATACCAAAACAATTTACTAACCTAGATCACCAATTGTAATTTTTTTTTTTATATTAATAAGCACCAAAACAAGGGTGTTGTCCCTGTAAGCAATAGCCCAAGGACATAAAGTTAACAACAATAACAGTAGTAGCAGATTTTAACAACACATTAACAACTAACTAACATAAAAAACTAACCATTAGCAACATCACCAAACATAAATTTTTACCTTTGGAACCCTTGTCTAGTGATCTAGCTAAACTACTTAAATTATTAGCATAAAACTACCTAGGGTCGTAAACATCAGTAACAATGTTTGAGTTGTTAAGAGTATCTAAAGCATAAGCAGTATCCAAACTAGTAAAAGTCTTAGCATAGGGCCACCTAGGGCCATAAACATCACTAACATAAAAAACAAGGGAATTTATCCCTAGTAAACATCCTTGAATTTGCAGCTAGCTTGGTGGACATTGGACCGATATTTAGTGAGAAATAAGTGAACAATTCCTTATAATTTCTTTCATTTTTCTCATCTATTCCCAAGACCTTTTTCTGTAATAGGCATAGGGAGGTGGTAGAATTGTACATTACCCTCAAGTTGAACTGGGAGACACTCCCAATTTTTATTTCAAGTTTAGTGACCCTAGCTTTGACTATTTCCAGCTCATTAGCATTAGTATTACATTCAAAATAGGTCCCATCATGCTAGGCTTTACAGGTCCCTTTTGTCTTGGGTTTTTTCATCTCCTCTTCTTTTGGCATAATATCATTAGTGACATCAATTGGACTCATTTTTATACTCTTTAAAATATGGGCAGAGTTATCATCAGTCTCAAAGCTTTCCCTCTCCACCTCCTTCTCCCCCTCTTTGTCAGCTTTTGATGGTATGATGAAAGAATAAGTATCCGATAGAATACTGAGAGGAGGGGGGTGGTGAATCAATATATTGAAAAACTGATACAAAGTTCCCAAACTCAAATTCAACCACACAAAGTAAACTAATCATAGTTAAGATCAATATTCATAAGAATACTTGACATCAACCAGTTTGACTGTTATGACAACTTAACTGTAAACAACTTCAATCTTTTAAACATCAAAAATGCTTAATCATATCTAAACATATTAATCTCTTAATACTTCTAGTTAACATGCCTTATCAGAAGTTAATCAAATCAATAAATAAGATCATAACCACAAAAGCATCCACCACTTGACACAAATGTTTATACGTGGAAAACCCAAATAGGTAAAAACCATAGTGAGATGAGACTCACAAGGATAGATATCTGAGCTCTTCTGAAATTCGCCCTGTTAGGAGCCATGCTTGTTAAAACTTTACAATAAGTCCTATTAGGAACTAATTCTGGGTAGGAATCACTTGGTTAATGGATTTACAAATATGCCTTGATGAAAAGCACAATACCTTGTTAGGAGTAACCTCACTAGAGGATTTAAGAATCCAAGCTAATGTACCACCTTGTTAGAGGATTTAATGAGTAACCAATCTTGTTAGAGCTCACCCAGTTAAGGGATTTCACTTCTTCTATAATTGTTAGAAAACAATAGGTTTTCTTGATCTATCTAAGTAGCACTACATTTGCTTGATCAGATCCTTTTAAGCTTCAATTTGCCTTCACTCAAAGTGCAGATCCATTCACTGGTTAGGCAACTACACACTCAACAGGTTTATGCCAATCTTGCCAACAACCCTTACAAACAACTTCATCGACCTTAAATACAAATCAATTAGGTCGGTAACACAACAAAAACCTAATTCTCATCATCAAGATTACAAACAAGTCAGTACAATCTTGACCGTTAGAAATCATGACAATCTCTTTACATTCTTCAAGAAAATTCCAACCGCTCCATGATCACCGCTTCATCGGACTTTGTAACTGTAATGCCTCGCCAGGAACCCTAAAGGAAAATAACACAACTAGGCAACTAAAGGGTGAAATATTCTTTTTTAAAGATTAAGTGCATTAATTATAACAATTGCACGTTTAATAACACAGCAGAAATCTAACACATGATTTCCTAAGGGTTACCAACGAAGATTAATTTGCAGATTATATTAACACCATGGTTAATCCAATTGTCCATTTAATTAGGTAAATTAAATGCTTAAGATTAAACCTACACATACATCTAAATTCCATAATGAAAGAATCAAAGTGTTCTAATGCATTTATTTATCCATATTTCATTTATACATAAGATCAAAGCAACTGAATTAACATACATTCCACCGATATAATATTACAATATCCATAAATACATGGTTTCCAAAAATGCCATGGAATCCAAAAGTTACAATATCAAGGTTACATAAAAGTTTGATACAATGACCACAAGGTCTCAACTGAACAATGATCATGAACAAGAGCTGGTACATGAACCACGAACCAAGAAACACCAATGAAGCCTTTCCTCGCTTGAAGATACAATCTAGAACATCTGATGGGAAGTGGCACTACCATCCGACCATGTGATTCCAAAATGGAACCACCCTACTGTGCTAGGAGATAGTAGAAGACCCTCAAGAAATCAAAATAAGACAAGTACGATAGAACTACATGACTCTGCAAACATCCATGTGACTCAATTCACAAACACTAGTGAGTCTAAGGAGAGAGTGTCATCACATGGCTTAAGGTAGTTACCCTGGTAGGCCTCCATAGGTTCCGACCCCCATCTTGGGTTATCCTGGTAACCTCTCCCGAACCTCTGGATCCATCTAAGCCTCATGTGGACCCTACAAATCTTTTCGTGAAGACAAGGTGATAGGTTTTCCATTCCAGGACTTCTCACCACATCCTGAGCCTATACAAGCACTCAACCATGTGCAAGGCACATTATCTTAATTAATATTTTAGCTATCCATCCCCTAATCAATTATTAGGTTATAACTTCTTAATTGACTTTCGAGGGGTTATTCTGCCATCCACTTCGAGCGTGGCCCCCGCTCGAAAGCCACTCTCTCTCATAGGACACTAACAGGAAAGATCTCTCTACAAGAACTCTATGGCAAAACTGACAGCCATATCTAATCCTGACAAACCACAGGTGATGGATACACAATCACTAACCCATGATTGACCATTTGGAACAAAACACACAATGGCTCATATCAACAGGGTTATACAACAACACCTAACAACATATGACATAACGACAACTCAACCAGATTTGAAACAAAATTAAGCTTGACTGTAAATACCATTTACACAAGATCTCAATACAGACAATCTTTCTAAAAACAACCAAAAGCATAAAATATTTGCAATTAAAGATTTTCCAGAAAAGAAGAAAATACAACTATATTAATACAAGGAAATCAATGTTGTCATTTGACCAATAAGGTTAAATAAAACCACATTAAAATTAACCCCCTAATTATATGTTCATGATTAATTTACAAATAAAACCGATTAGATTGTATCAATAATCTAAATTAAATTCCTTTTAAAAATTATATATACTAGTATAATATATATATATATATATATATATATATTCCTCGAATATAATATTATATAATTATATCACATTAAAATATATAATAAAAGAAGATTTAATTTTGAAATAACTTTCATTTCCAATAATTACATAATAACCTACAGAAAATACTATATATATATATATATAGATATATATATATATATATATATATATATATATATATATAGATATATATATATATATACACACACACACACACACATATATATATTATTTTATTTTATTTTTAAATATAAAAATAAAATAAAACCGAATTATAAAATTCGATGGGCAATTAAATGGAGAGAAGTTTTATAAAGGCGAATTTATTAACACCTGGTAGCTTTGCTACTATTGCACGCGGTAGCCTGCCCCCCCCACCCCCCGATTCAAAATAATTTTATTTTATTTATATTATATTTTATATTTTATATTTTTAAGTATTTTTTTAAAACTTCAATAACCCAAAAACATTAAATTTCAATAACCTAAAAAAAATATTAAATTTCAATAACCTAAAAATATTAAATTTTATTTCCAATAAAATTTATTTCCAGGGAATCTAATTAATACAAATTTTCTCCAAAATAATAAAATAAAACAATTTCCCCATAACTTTTAATAACCCCAATAAATTTAATTAAAATTAAATCTATTACTATTGTAACTAAATAATTACACAGAGATGTACAGATATTGACAAAACTATCATAGCCAAATATCAAAACATAAACCAAACACGAGGGAATATTTTCTCTGGTAAATCCCATTTTCTCCCCAAACTTGCAACTTCCATGCATAGTAAAAAGCTTGGCAAAATTTGCCAAAATAACTTTTCCCAATTTTCTCAAAAATTTAATCTATAAACACCCAGGAAATAACTTCTTTCCATAAACAAGAAATAAGTTTTAGGAATGGACTTTAGCCAAGAACATGAAATAACCAGCTTTCCTAGAAGAACTTTGTAAGAGAGATTCAATCCTTCAACAAGCTTCCAAACAATTTTTCTTCACTAAAATCTCTGCCTCTTTCCTGTGACTCCCCAAAAAGAAAAATATCTCTTCCCCTTTTAAACTAAAATTTTAGGTTGCATATATTTTTCCCAAAAAAACCCTAATATTTAATTTTAGTAATAAAAGCAATTTTATTTTATTTTCTAATTCCTAAGATGGGGATAAATTAACATGCAATAAGCAAAAATTAATTTTTTTCCTTTTTTTTCTCATGCTAAATAATTGATTTTCTAAGCAAAGAAAATAAAGCAATACTTTAATATTAATTTATTCTTTTATTCATTTATTTATTTAAAATTCTAGGAAAAAATAAATGAAATTAATCTAATTTATTTTTCACTAAAATTTAAATAAGATATAATTCAAATACAATGCAACTTGCATCTAATTTAATAACTTCTTTTAATTAATTAAATTTATAATCTAAATGCATAAAATACATAATTAAAAAATACCAACTATGAGATAACTCCACAAATTTAATTAATTAATTAAATCCACTAAACACACAAACTGAGCAAACCCCAAGCAAAGACTCAAAAAAAGTCAAATGACAATACACGAAGGCCGAACAAACTGATAGGATGACCAATTGATGACACTCACAAGAGTGTAACTGGGTAAAATAGGGCCAACTACTACCTCCTCCACTTCCATCAGACAATATAAGGCACGCTCAGACCTATGAAACCAGGTGGAGACAATACCCCGTACCTACCCAGTACTTGTACCTGCAATATATTGCATCACCGAACCACATGTGCATATATACAATATAGAAAACACGATATGCACACCGATGAAGGAGAATCGCGAAGATCCCTATCTCATCAGAGTGAGTGAAGAAAAATCGTCCCCTTGCATCCAACACACTCGCAGACATGCAACATATAATTTCACATTGCATAGATAAAGTAAAGTGTTAGTACATAGCAATAATCCATAAAATACCATAAATCACAAGTACTGAAATATTGCAAATAAATTATGCATCTCATATCCAAATAAAGCATGAATTAATGTCATATAAGTCTGAATAACACATCATAGTAATGTATCCACTGAAAGTAAACAATAGTAAAATATGAGTCTAAATAAGTTCAAATGAGGAGGGGTACTACATTCTCCCCCCCAAAACTAGTCTTACTCTTGGAAGCCTAAAACAAATAAGAATACAATTCTCTCATCTTCACTGCATCCTCCCAAGTCGCCGAGGTCTCACCATTTGGGTCCTATAGGACCCTTACCTGGTCGATGGTATGACCCCTAAGGATCAAATCCCGATGCTGAAGAATGCCCATGGGCTCCATGGAAAGCCGCCCGTCCTTGACCTGCAAGGAGTTCCAATCAAGAACATGTGTCACATCAGGATGCTAAGGTTGAAGAATTGAAACACGAAAGACATCGTGGATGCGGAATAGACTCAGTGGCAAGGCAAGACGGTAGGAAACATGTCCTATCCTCTCAAGGATCTCAAAAGGGCCAACAAACTAAGGTGCCAACTTAGAGCCCTTTCCATAACGGATCTGACTCTTCCACGGATGCACTCTCAAAAACACACGGTCACCAATAGAAAACTGACGATCTACCCTATGAGCATTTACATACTTCTTTTGCCTATCCTATGTAGCTACCAAATGCTCATGAATCCGCTCAACCTGCTGCTCCATCTCTTGAAGAATATACGATCCTATAAGCACCCTGTCCTCTAGCTGATCCCAACTCAAAGGCATGTGGCAAGGAAGACCATACAACGCTTGAAAGGGGGACATACCTATGGAGCTGTGATATCCATTGTTATAAGCAAACTCTACTAGATAGATATAATCCTCCCAACATGACTGCTGGTCCATTACATACATGTGAAGCATGTCCTCCAAAACCTGATTCACTCGCTCTATCTGACCATCTGTCTTTGGGTGATAAGATGAACTAAAGTTCAACTAAGTCCCCAAAGCATGTTGAAGTGAGGTCCACAATGCTAAGGTAAAGACAGAATCTCTATCAAAGATGATCTGCCTTGGAATCCCATGCAATCTCACTACATCTTCCAAGAAGATTCATGCCACCACTGCTATCGTATAGGAAGCTCGAATAGGAACAAAATGAGTCACCTTAGTCAATCTGTCAACAATGACCATGATAGCATCATGATGACATGAAGAGACAGGCAACCCAACAATAAAATCCATGGAAATGATATCCCATTTCTGATCCGGTACCAAATTAGGTTGTTAAAGCCCTGCCAGGTGCTGATGCTCTGCCTTCACTCATTGACATTCTAAACATCTCGACACAAAATCAAAAATGTCGCGTTTCATACTAGCCCAATGATAAACCTGTCTAAGATCTATGTGCATCTTCTTGACACCTGGATGTGCTGAATAAGGTGCACGATGGGCCTCAATCATGATCAAAACGTGAAGACCCTCCAAAGGAGGTACATAGATCTGTTCATGGTGAAGAAGAAGTCCATCTGCCTCAAGGTTATATCCAGAAAATATACCCTCTAAAGGCCTTCCGGACTTTATCACGGCTCTAACATCCCAATACTGGGTATCTTGAGGAAGAACTCCAAGAATCCTTTCTCTCAAGTATACTCCAAGGGACACTGCTGAAACTTCATGCCGCCTATGACTCAAAGCATCTTCCACCATGTTCTCTTTCCCCTGAATATAACAAGCCTCAAAATCATACTCGTAGAGGAATTCCATCCATCTCTGCTATCGAGCATTCAAGTTTGGCTGCGTGAATATATACTGCAAACTGCAATGATCACTATGCAGCTCAAACTGACACCTTGACAAGAAATGCCGCCATTTAACCAAAGCATGAACTACAACTGCCAACTCTAAATCATGAACTGGATAGTTCAACTCATAGTTCTTGAGTTTGCGAGACTCATAAGCAACCACACATCCATCCTGCATAAGAATTGCACCTATACCTTCCAAAGAGGCATCTGTGCATACCATAAAATCTCTAGATGGATCAGGAACTACCAAAATTGGAGCACTCACAAGGAGTTCCTTCAAGGTATGAAAAGCTAGCTCACAATGCTCTCACCAAACAAACTTCTTCCCCTTCCTTTGAAGAGAAGTAATCGGGTGTCCTATCCGGGAAAAGCCCTCAACAAGCGACGGTAATATCCTGCCAAACCCATAAAACTTTGAACTTCTAAAATGTTGGTCAGCGCTGGCCAATCAACAATGGCTTGGATCTTTGAAGGATCCACGGATATACCTTCTCCTGAAACCACATGACCAAGATAGTTCACCTCAGACTGGAAGAAGTCACACTTTGCCAAATTGGCATAAAGCTGATTCTCCCTCAAACACTGCAATACTTGACGTAAGTGACCCTCATGCTCTTCCATAGTTCCAGAATAAATCAATATGTCATCCAGGAACACAAGGACAAAATGATCAAGGTAGGTGCGAAAAACCCCATTCATGAGACTCATGAAAACTGAAGGCACGTTCGTCAACCCAAATGGCACCACTGTGAACTCGTAGTAACCATAACAAGTACGAAATATCATCTTATGAATGTCTGCATCCTGAATGCGCAACTGATGGTATCTAGATTTCAGGTCAATCTTAGAGAACACCTTGGCTCCCTTAACCCTATCGAAAAGATCATCTATACGAGGCAATGGATATTGATTCTTGATGGTTACCTTATTCAGCTATTGGTAATCAATGCATAACCAAAGAGAACCATCCTTCTTCTTAACGAAGATAATAGGTGCACCCCAAGGGGAAACACTAGGATGAATGAATCCCTTGGCCAACAATTCTTCTATCTGCAACTTCAACACACTCAACTCCTGAGTAATCATCTGAAATGGAGCTCTCGAAATAGGTTCTGCACCAGGAACCAAATCAATGCGAAAGTCTATGTCTCGCTTCAGAGGCATACCAGGAATATCCAATGGAAACACATCAACATACTCTCGAAGAATAGGGTGACCATCAAGAGCAATTTCTTGACTCTTTGACTCATCCACATCCTCAAGAGTAACTGCAAAAATCTGACACCCTCTACACATCCACTGCTTAAGTTGCATAGCGGAGATCATACGTAGGGATATCGGTCTCTAAACTCCAACAATTTCCACTTCTTTGCCAAGGTCATCTAAACACTCCACTATCTTCTTGCGAGAGTCTACATGAGCACTGTGAGATTATAGCCAATACATCCCCAACATAACTCCATAAGAACCCAAAGGAATGACTCGAAGGTCAATTAAGGTAACTATGGTTCCTAGGACCAACTCACAATTGGGAATAAAGGCATCTACAGAAACACGGACACCTGTAGCCAACTCTACTGGCTACCTCCCCTAGCTTTCCTAGCCATGACCTAGCACTACAAAAGAGAAAACGGTTCAGATCTATGGCAAGGATAAGACAAGAGAAATACAAACATTAAGACCTAAGCAAAAAGGTCAAACTAAATAGGCTCACTAAAAACCCAGAGTACCCAGTGTTGAAACTTGGGCTCTGATACCAAATGTAATGCCCCACCAGGAACCCTAAAGGAAAACAACACAACTAGGAAACTAAAGGGTGAAATATTTTTTAAAAAAAAGATTAAGTGCATTAATTATAACAATAACACATTTAATAACACAACGGAAGTCTAATACATGATTTCCTAATAGTTACCAACGAAGATTAATTCTCAGATTATATTAACACCATGGTTAATCCAATTGTCTATTTAATTAGGTAAATTAAATGCTTAAGATTAAACCTACACATACATCTAAATTCCATAATGAAAGAATCAAAGTATTCCAATGTATTTATTTATCCATATTTCATTTATACATAAGATCAAAGCAACTAAATTAACATACATTCCACCGATATAATATTACAATATCCATAAATACATGGCTTCCAAAAATACCATGGAATCCAAAAGTTATAATATCAAGGTTACATAAAAGTTTGATACAATGACCACAAGGTCTCAACTGAACAATGATCACGAACAAGAGCTGGTACATGAACCACGAAACAAGAAACACCAGTGAAGCCCTTCCTTGCCTGAAGATACAATCTAGAACATCCGATGGGAAGTGGCACTACCACTCGACCATGTGATTCCAAAATGGAACCACCCCACCATGCTAGGAGATAGTAGAAGACCCTCAAGCAAGCAAAATAAGACAAGTACGATAGAACTACATGACTCCGCAAACATCCATGTGACTCAACTCACAAACATTAGTGACTGTAAGGAGAGAGTGTCATCACATGGCTTAAGGTGGTTACCCTGGTAGGCCTTCATAGGTTGCAGTCCCCATCCTGGGTTATCCTGGTAACCTCTTCCGAACCTCTGGCTCCATCTAAGCCTCATGCAGACCCTACCAATCCTTTCGTGAAGACAAGGTGATATGTTTTCCATTCCAGGACTTCTCACCACATCCTGAGCCTATACAAGCACTCAACCATGTGCGAGGCACATTATCTTATTAATATTTTATCTACCCATCCCCTAATCAATTATTAGGTTATCACTTCTTAACTGACTTTTGAGGGGTTATCCTGCCATCCACTTTGAGCGTGGCCCCTGCTCGAAAGCCACTCTCTCTCATAGGACACTAACAGGAAAGGTCTCTCTATGAGAACTCTATGGCAAAATAGATAGACATATCTAATCCTGACAAACCACAGGTGATGGATACACAATCACTAACCCAGGATTGACCATTTGGAACAAAACACACAATGGATCATATCAATAAGGTTATACAACAACACCTGACCAAGGGGGTATAACAACATATGACATAATGACAACTCAACTACAATTGCAATGAAATTAAGCTAGACTGCAAATACCATTTACACAAGATCCCAATACAGACAATCTTTTCTAAAAACAACCAAAAGCATAAAATACTTGCAATTAAAGATTTTCCAGAAAATAAGAAAATACAACTATATTAATACAAGGAAATCAATGTTGTCATTTGACCAATAAAGTTAAATAAAACCACATTAAAACTAACCCCCTAATTATATGTTCATGATTAATTTACAAATAAACCCGATTAGATTGTATCAATAATCTAAATTAAATTACAAATTAAAAATTATATATACTAGTATAATATAATTACATAATATATATATATATATATAGTTCTAGAATATAATATTATATAATTATATCATATTAAAATATATAATAAAAGAAGATTTAATTTTGAAATAATTTTCATTTCTAATAATTACATAATAACCTACAGAAAACACTACACATACATACATACATACATACATACATACATACATACATACATACATACATACATACATATATATATATATATATATATATATATATATATATATATATATATATATATATATATATATATATATTATAATTAAAATTAAATCTATTACTATAGTAACTAAATAATTACACAGAGATGTACAGATATTGACAAAACTACCATAGCCAAATATTGAAACAAAAACCAAACAAGAGGGAATATTTTCTCTGGTAAATCCCATTTTCTCCCCAAACTTGCAACTTCCATGCATAGTAAAAAGCTTGGCAAAATTTGCTAGAATATCTTTTCCCAATTTTCTCAAAATTTTAATCTATAAACACCTAGGAAATAACTTCTTTCCATAAACAAGAAATAAATTTCAGTAATGGACTTTAGCCAAGAACATGAAATAACCATAAAAGATTTTGGATTTGACAAATATTTTTAACACACATCATTCAGAAAGAGGGAAGAAATAAAATATTTTCTTTAAAAAACAACCAGAAGAAGCCACCCAACTTGGTATAGCTTTCCTGGAAGAACTTTGTAAGAGAGATTCAATCCATCAAAAAGCTTCCAAACATTTTTTCTTCACCAAAATCTCTGCCTCTTTCCCGTGACTCCCGAAAAAGAAAAATATATCTTCCCCTTTTAAACTAAAATTTTAGGTTGCATATATTTTTCCCCCAAAACCCTAATATTTAATTTTAGTAATAAAAGCAATTTTCTTTTCTTTTCTAATTCCTAACAAAGGGATAAATTAACATGCAATAAGCAAAAATCATTTTTTTTTCTTTTCTTTTCTCATGCTAAATAATTAATTTTCTAAACAAAGAAAATAAAGCAATACTTTAATTCTAATTTATTCATTTATTTATTTAAAATTCTAGGAAACAATAAATGAAATTAATCTAATTTATTTTTCACTAAAATTTAAATAAGATATAATTCAAATACAATGCAACTTGCATCTAATTTAATAACTTCTTTTAATTAATTAAATTTATAATCTAAATGTATAAAATACATAATTCAAAAATACCAACTATGAGATAACTCCACAAATTTAATTAATTAATTAAATCCACTAAACATAGAAACTGAGCAAACCCCAAGCAAAGACTTAGAAAAAGTCAAATGACAATACACAAAAGTCAAACAAATTGACAAGATGATCAACTGACGACACTCACAAGAGTGTAATTGGGTAAAATAGGGTCAACTACTACCTCCTCCACTTCCATTGGACAATATAAGGCACGCTCAGACCTGTGAATCCAGGTGGAGACAATATCCTGTACTTACCCGGTACTTGTACCTACAATATCTTGCATCACCGAACCACACATGCATATATACAATATAAAAAACACGGCATGCACACTGATGAAGGAGAATCACGATGTTCCCTGTCTCACCGGAGTGAGTGCAGGAAAATCGTTCCCTTGCATCCAATACACTTGCAGACACATAACATATAATTTCACATTGCATAGATAAAGTAAAGTGTCAGTACATAGCAATAATCCATAAAATACCATAAATAACAAGTATTGAAATATTGCAAAATAAATTATGCATCTCATATCCAAATAAAGCATGAAATAATGTCTTATAAGTCTGAATAACACATCATAGTAATGTATCCATTGAAAGTAAACAATAGTAAAATATGAGTCTAAATAAGTTCAAACGAGGAGGGGTACTACAGTAACTCATCACGCGATGTGCATTAGATGCAATCCAGTTTGCTCCTTCCCTAGAGAATAACCAAACTTGCAAAAACAATTTTAATGTATCCTCATAAAATGATCACACATGTCTCCATCATTATTGCTTATCAGATAATAAACCAACAAACTTGATCGGTTAGGGTTTAACAACTGATAGGGTTTACCGGTTACAATGCATAGAAAGGTTTAACCCTTTACACCGGTTTACCAGTTCAACACACAAACTTTACATATTGGTTTACAACATCTTCCACAAAGCTCTTCTTACCGGTTACTAGCCAATATCAATAACAATATCAGTAATAACATGAATACCATTATCGGTTCAATTGACATCAATGACAAAATATCATTAATGCAATCTCTATGCAAAATGCCAACAAACTGCAAATGCCAACAATCTCCCCCTTAGGCATTGATGGCAATACAAATATCAACACCTCTGATTGTTGCTGAGATTGGTGAATTGGAATCCTGGTTTACATTACCAAGTATTCACCTTGCTCTATCTATCTTCAGCCTGTCGTTGGTTCACCTAATCAAACACATAATTCTTCTCCCCCTTTGATAGCAATGCCAAAGTGAGAGTAAAAACATGTAATTCTTCTCTCACTGTGCATCAACATCATACTACAACTTGATGCTCCCCCTATGGAATACATCCACTTCTTCATCAATCCATGTAAGATTCTACAAGTAATTTAGGGACTAATGCAATCATCATCATGCTCAACTAACTTCATGAAGAGGGACAACCCCCAATTGACTTCTAAGATACTTGAATGTGGTCTTAGGCAGAGGTTTGGTAAATATATATGCAAGCTACTCCTTGGTAGAAACATGCTCCAAGATAACATCTTTACTTTGAAAATTTTCCCTCAAGAAGTGATACTTCAATTCAATGTGCTTAGTCCTTGTGTGCAAAACATGATTTTTTGAAATGTTTATTGCACTTGTATTATCACACAAAATCTTTATTGGTTCTGAGATTTCCATCTTTAAACCTTCCAAAATGTGCCTCATCCACATAGCTTGTGTGCAATTCATATAAGCTGCTACATACTCAGCTTCAATAGTAGATTGTGAAGTACAAATCTTCTTTTTACTACTCCATGAGACTAGCCTTCCTCCTAGAAAGAATGCTCCACTGGTAGTACTCTTCTAGTCATCAATATTACCTACCCAATTAGCATCTGTGTATGCTTTCAAATCAAAATTTCCACCATATGGATACCATAACCCATAGTTAACAGTACCATTCAGATATCTAAAAATTCTCTTGGTTGCCCTCATATGTGCCTCCTTTGGATTCTTCTGAAATCTAGCAACAATACCAACTGCATGGGCAATAACCAGTCGACTGTGAACAACATAGTGTAATTTGCCAATCATTGACCTATATTCCTTTTCATCTACAGACTTATATGCATCTTCCTTGGACAATTTACAACCTGTAACCATTGGGGTTCCAACTAGTTTATAGTCACTCATACCAAAAGTCTTCAAAACCTCTTTCACATACTTAGATTGAGTAATGAAAATACCATTCTTCATCTGTTGTATCTATAAGCCTATGAAATTTTTTATTTCCCCTACTAATGACATCTCAAATTCATTCTTCATTTCATCTGCAAATCAATCACTCATGTCATCATTACCTCCAAATATAATGTCATCAACAAATACTTCACTGATCAGTATTTCATCTCCTTCAAACTTGAGATAAATGTTGTTGTCATCAATGGTTCTAGCAAATCCTATCTTCATCAGATGAGTATGAAGCCATTCATACCATGCTCTGGGTGCTTGCTTCAATCCATACAAAGCTTTATGCAATTTGCATACCATGTCTTCTTTATTTGTCAATGCATAACCATTAGGTTGCTCTATATAAAACTCTTCTTCCAGTATCCCATTCAAGAATGTAGACTTAACATCCATCTGGTATACCTTGAACTTCTTATGAGCTGAAAATACAAGTAATGTTCTGACACCTTCCAGTCTTTCTATTGGTGCAACATTTTCTCCATAATCTTCTCCTTCTTCTTGCACATAACCTTTGCATACTAATCTTGTCTTGTTGCAAACTACAACACCATCTTCATTTAACTTTTTTCTGAACACCCATTTTGTACCTATAACATTTTTGTTTACCGGTCGGGGTACCAGGGTCCAAGTGTTGTTCTTCTCAATTTGATCCAACTCTTCCCCCATAGCTTTCACCCAATGATCATCACCAAATGCCTCCTTAGCACTTATAGGTTCAAAGGTGGAGACCATGCAAGAGTTCTCTCTTATTCTCCTTCTAGTTAGTACGCCTGCATCCTTATCCCCAATTATTTGTTCAGGAATATGATTCAGTCTCACATACCTAAGAATAACATGATAATTCTCTTCAGGTTCAGCTTCTTCATTGTCATCTTCTTCTGAATTTATTTGTTCCAGTTGAACGAGTACATTAGGATTTGCTTTACTGGTTTCTGATTTAATAGTTTTAGGCTCCAAAAATAAAATGCAAGCATCTTCATCCTTCTTCTCAAAATTGGTTCCTTTCGAAACTTTAGGACATTTATCTACACAAACATCAGCACTCTCAACAATTTTATGTGTCCGGTTGTTGAAGCATTTATAGGCCTTACTCTTGGTGGAATAGCCAAGAAATATACCTTCATCACTCTTAGCTTCAAAATTTCTTATGTAATCACCTCTTTTAATAAAATATTTTCTTTGAAACATCTTAAAATAGATAACATCAGGTGACCTCCCATACCAGTATTCATATGGGGTCTTGTCCTTACCTGTTTTCACTAGAACTCAGTTCATTGTGTAGACAGTTGTACTTACAACTTCTTTCCAAAATTGGTTTTGCTACACATCTTTGTATCAACATAGTCTTAGCAGCTTCAACCACTGATCGGTTGTTTCTCTCTGTTGTACCATTCTGTTGTGGTGTCCTTGGTGCAAAAAGTTGCCGCTTGATACCATTATCATCACAATACTTAGTGAACTCCATAGAAGTGAATTCACTGCCTTGATTTGTTCTTAGACATTTTATCTTTTTGCGACTCTCTTTCTTGGCTAAGGCTCCGAATGCCTTGAATTTACCAAAAGCTTCATTCTTATCCTTCAAGAATGTGACCCACATCATCCTTGAACAATCATCAGTGAAGATCATGAAATATCTGTCACCTTGAATGCTTCTTGTTCTTATTGGTCCACATAGATCTATACGAACCAAATCTAACAAGTGCTCTGCTGAGAAGGACTTGCTCTTGAAATTTGAAGAAGTCATCTTTCCCAACTAACATTCTTTACAAAGAACATTAACCGGTTTGTCTAGCTGAGGCATACCTCTTACTGTCTTCGACTTGCTTACTTTAAAAATATTGTCAAAATTTATATGACAGAATGTCCTATGCCAAAGCCAGCTATCATCTATTTTTTCGATCAAACAGTTGCTAACTTTAGGATTAAGATGAAATAGATTACCTCTAGTCTGTTTCCTAGTTGCAATCAATTCAACTTTGTTGTCAAAGATTTTGCACATACCATTTCTAAACTCTAATGAGTATCCTCTATCATTAAGTTGTACCACACTCAAAAGATTATTCTTTAGGCCTTCAACCCAATAGATATCATCAACACTTCTCTTCCCATTAAGAGAAATAAATCCCTTACCTTTACCCATACAGGGTGAGTCATTTCTAAATCTGACAACACCGCCATCAAATTCTTTCAGGGAAAGAAATTTGCTCCGATCACCGGTCATGTGATGTGAACAACCACTATCAATGATCCAATCATCAGAGCTATCCATTCTGGATACTAGTGCCTTCTGATATGATATTTCTTCCTTAATAGCTACAAACACTATATCTTCACTAGCATCATCATCAGATTCTTCATCAGTAATACCATTGTCAATAGCTACTAGACAATCTCTCTTGCCTTTACCCTTATACTTCTTCAATTTGTCTCTCTTGTATTCATTTTCACCATTAGAGAAATTAGCTTCTCTATGACCAATCTTGTTGCATGCAAAAACATTTTAAAGGTATCTTACCTCTATATTTACTAGTGCCTCGAGGCAGTCATTTTGCCAACAATGCTTCAAGTTCCACTACGCTGTCTTCATCATCAACTTCTCTGCTAGATCTAGATTCATAGCTATGGCCGGTATCTCTATTTCTTCTCACAGATGGGTTAGAGACAAAAGCTTTGAATGCAGATTTTGATTTCTGTACACTACCATCATAGCCATTTAGTTCAAAAGTAGTAAGTTTTCCAATAATAGAGTCAAGAGTTACCTTTGTCTTGTCAATGGGTTTTAGCTCCTGATTAGATACAACTCGGATAGCATAGACCGACAACAGGGTTATCAGTACCTTACTATTTACTGTGGCATCTTCCACTTTCCCTCCTGCACTCTTTATCTCACCAACTATCTCTTTAATCTTTTGACCATACTGCTGGATATTCTCACCTTCAGACATTCTCATGTCATCAAACTTTCCTCTTAAACTCTCCTCTTTGGAAATCTCAACATGTTCATCACCGCTATAAATATCTTCAAGTTTTTTCCACACTTCATATGCAGTTTCAAGACCATGAACATCTACATATTCAGCATCAGACAAGGGACTGATAATAGCCTCTAATCCTTGGTGAATTTCTTGTTGTTCTTTCTCCTAATCATCAGTTAGGGTTCTAGTCAGTGTAATATACTTGGTTTCTATATGATCCCAATATTGACTACTAAGACTCTTACTGTAAATCTTCATTTCGTCGCTCCATATTCTATAGTTATCTTTGTTGAACTCTGGACCTTCTTTCTTCATCATGATCTACAAGATCTTTTCCTCAAGCTGTTAGGATTTTAGATTAAGAGGACCTGAGATGCTCTGATACCAATTGGTGGTATGATGAAAGAATAAGTATCTGGTAGAATACTGAGAGGGGGGGGATGAATCAATTTATTGAAAAAATGATACAAAGTTCCCAAATTCAAATTCAACCACACAAAGTAAACTAATCACAGTTAAGATCAATATTCATAAGAATACTTGACATCAACCAGTTTGACTGTTATGACAACTTAACAGTAAACAACTTCAATCTTTTAAACATCAACAATGCTTAATCATAGCTCAACATATTCATATCTCAACATATTCATCTCTTAATAATTCCAGTTAACATGCCTTATTAGAAGTTAATCAAATCAACAAATAAGATCATAACCACAAAAGCATTCACCACTTGACAAAAATGTTTATATATGGAAAACCTAAATAGGTAAAAACCATGGTGAGATGAGACTCACAAGGATAGCTATCTGAACTCTTCTAAAGTTTGCCCTGTTAGGAGACAAGCCTGTTAAAGCTTTACAATAAGTCTTGTTAGGAATCACCCGGTTAATGGATTTACAAATATGCCTTGATGAAAAGCACAATACCCTATTAGGAGTAACCTCTCTGGAGGATTTAAGAATCCAAGCTAATGGACCACCTTGTTAGAGGATTTAATGAGTAACCAAGCTTGTTAGAGCTCACCCTGTTAAGGATTTCACTTATGTTGTAATTGTTTGAAAACAACAGGTTTTCTTGATCTGTCTAAGTAGCACTATATTTGCTTGATTAGATCCTTTTAAGCATCAATCTACCTTCACTCAAAGTGCAGATCCATTCATTGGTTATGGAACTACACACTCAACAGGTTTCTGCCAATGTTGCCAACAACCCTTACAAACAAATTCATCGACCTTAAATACAAATCAATTAGGTTGGTAACACAACAAAAACCTAATTCTCATCATCAAGATTACAAACAAGTTGGTACAATCTTGACCATTAGAAATCATGACAATCTCTTCACATTCTTAAAGAAAATTCCAACCGCTCCATGATCACCGCTTCATCGAACTTTGTAACTCATCATGCATTGTGCATTAGATGCAATCCACTTTGCTCCTCCCCTAGACAATAACCAAATGCGCCAAAACAATTTAAACTTATCCTCATAAAATGATCACACGTGTCTCTATCATTACCTCTTATCAGATAATAAATCAACAAACTTGATCGGTTAGGGTTTAACAACTGATAGGGTTTACCGGTTACAATGCATAGAAATGTTTAACCCTTTACACTGGTTTACTGGTTCAACTCACAAACTTTACATACCAGTTTACAACATCTTCCACAAAGCTCTTCTTACCAGTTACTAGCCATATCAAAAACAACAATATCAGTAATAACATGAATACCATTACCGGTTCAATTGACATGAATGACAACATATCAGTAATGCAATCTCTATTCAAATTGCCAACAACTTCCTCACTTTTTCTTTCCTCCTCTTCCTTTGTATCATAGTCCACCAGGTTCTTCAATTTTCCTTTCTTAGCAGAGTGGGTAGCCAATCAATATGACCTCTTAGGGGTATTTCCATTTTTACTAATATCTAGCTCGCTTCCTCCTCCTCCTCACTAACAACCTCCTGGATAGTCAATTTGGCCTTTTTAGCAGATGGGGTAGGTTTTTTTCTCTTTTTTCTTGCTACTACCAGGAAGCGAGTCTTTGTGTTTAGGGTCCCTAGGTTCTTTCTTAGTCACTGGGGGTGTGGGGGATTCAAGAGAGCTAGGTTGGGAGGCAATTGTAGCACCACTCAAAAATTGGATGAAATTTTTCATGTTAGGACCAGGAGAATCAACAATGCTGGATAAGGGAGGGGTAGAAAATTGTGGGACTTCTTGCATAATAATTTTCTTGGGGTGCACAAAGAAAGGTGGAAATGGTAGAGGCAAGAAATAAGGCCTTGGTGGAGCAGGATGAGTTTTTTTCCCATGGCTTTTACCATTCTCAACCACTTCTTTCATATAACATTCCAAGGAATTGATGAGGAAAAAAGGAAAGGAAATAAGACTTTGATTCCTAAAATGGTTAATTAGGGAAAAATGGTAAAAATAAAACACTTTAAACCTGGCCTCTAAAGTGAAGTATTTCATTATCATTAGGCATAATTGGTTCCATGGGAACAAAAAATTCTCTCTTTGGAAGCCACCATGTATCTTGACATGAGCCTCATTCCCCCTAAAAAATTGTTTGAGGCTATCATTATCAAAACTATGACTTGTCTTCTTCCATTTTCGGCCTGTGGTTGACAACCCTATCACTTGTGCAATGTCTTCTTCTTCTTTAACTTCCAATGATATTCCACTCACCATTACCATTCTATCCACCCACAAAGGTTTGAACTACATGGAAAGGCCCTCATCATAGTCCTTGATGAGTTTTATGAATTGTGACACTCCTCCTTATAGCATATATGGTAGATTGTTGCGTCATTTTTAAATTTTTCATATTTGCTAGGCTCAATTCAAACCCTGTCCCCACCTATTATGTTAATCTCAACAATGGTAATAGATAGCCCCACATATATTTTTGATTTACCACAATTCGCATGAAAAAATTCTAAGTCATTGAGAGGGTGGGTGAATCAGTGCAAGAAAAAACAACACAAATTTGATCACCACTTTAAATTACTTAAAAATTATTAAACATAAAACAAATATCACCACATAAGCTAACACCCAATATATCAAGATCCACATAACACAAATATTTATACATGTAAAACCAAAAGGGAAAAACCATGGTGGGAGTTAATACCCACAAGATTCACTATATGCAGAATAGACATCTTTGACCGCTTAAGGTCATACAAATATGCCCGGTTAGGAGCAGACCCTTTTAGGAGTCACCCAGTTAAGGGATTTACCTCAGCCCTATTAAAAGCTTTTCCCTGTTAGGAGTGACCTCACAAGAGGATTTAGACTCAAGTTAATGAGCTACCCTGTTAGGGAATTTACAATTTCAGGCCTGTTAGGACCTACCCGGTAAAGGGATTTGACTACTGCAACTGTTAGGAAAACAACAGTAAAATGATCTGCATGTAGCACCTTTGTGCTTGATAAGATCCGCTTCAGTTCTACTCAATACATCAACAACACATCCATATAGAGCTTCTCAAATTACTGCACAATCAAACTCTCAATATTCTCTCACTATCTCATGCTTTATCTCATAACTTATCACACTTTTTATAAGCATCAACTTAGTCGGCTAACAACCTTGGAACAATTTCCTAGGTTCAATGAATCTAGACAATCTTGCAATACACGCTTTAGTTATGTCGGCCACCGACATAACAACTTAAAAATAAAACATAATCGATATCGATTTACCAATCTTACTAACTTTGTTCTACCAGTTAGTTTTTCTTCATGATTGACTACTTTGTACATCATAAATCACTCATCCTGTTGAATTTGCTGATGTGGTGTGAAACATAGCTACTTGATACAATCTCCAACACTCCTGAAAGACCGCATCACCTAACTCTTCATTGATAGCTCATACTGGTTGCTTGAATACAACTCTGTTCCTACTTATCGGTTGTAGTCCTATTTGTCAGTTCACTGGTAAATTGTCTCGTCTACCGGTTATGCTTTACCGATTGGCCTAGAAGACTTAGATGACTATCAAAAAATGGTTGCCATCAATGACAACATATAATAGGTCATCAATCAACCTATTACATCAAAACATCATCATGAAGCCAACAATCTCCCCATTTGGCATTGATGGCAACACTTAAATTTTTTTTTTGTCTAAGTGTGCAATACAAAAATTGACTCAACTCATGACACATACTCCCCCTTAGCAATTGTATGGTATTACAAAATTTACTACTACTCCTCATTACAATTACAACAAAATTTTGACTTCACTACTACTCCCCCTTTGACAGCAATGGGAAAGGTAAGAAAATACATGAAATATAAATGCAATATACATCAAAATTTGCATTATCATATATAGATATAAAAGTTCAAAATTTTTTATAATGCCATCTTAGAAAATACATTTGCAAAATGAAACTTTAACTGCTTCAAATCATTGTGCCAAGTTTCCAAAAGAGTGTCGGTTATCTCAACATGTGTTCTTATCTGGCAAGCCAGCTCCTCCATGGCATCAATTGTACTCATCTTAGGTGTAGCTAGAATAGCTTCAGTTTCCTTGTAACCTCTTTGCAAAATTTTAACCTTAGGGATCAAAAGTGTCTGGAATTTCTGCAGTGGCTTAGTCCTTTTGACTTGTTCATCCTCATAAGCTTTTATCTTATGTTGAAGTTCAACAACCGATCTTCCATAAGTTATAACAGAATCATTTAGGGGGATAAATGATTCACTTAGAACTACAAGTTCCTTTTCATCTTTCTGCTTCCTTTTCATCAGATCAACACAAAATAATGAAAACTTTGCAACAGTGGATAGGATTTTACCTCCGGTTTCAATTGCATCTTTAATATGATCTTTATTAACCATCAAAGTAACTTTGTCTTTATCAACATCATTCATCAACTGCTCTACTCTCTTCTTCTTGTATTCCTTTTCCACATTCAAAAATGTTGCATCTTCAAAAAAATTCATCTGTTCACCAACATCAAGTAGATAGTCTATTTGTGTCTGTCTACAGTAATAGACTAGACAAAATCTCAACTGCATATTATATTGATTGAGCTTCCTTTTGTTGTTCCTTCATTCTTTTCTTCTTAGATCAATATTGCATAGCAGTTGAAATCTACATTAGTTCTATAGAAATGAATGCATCCATATTGATGGGTCCTTGAATACTTAATGCATCATCGTCTTCATCATCATCAATTTTCTTCTTAGAAGTAAATGATAGGGGTGTCACTTTAGGTTCTATTTTCAATTCTTCCATTGGTGATAGGGGTGTGACCGATGGCTCTTGCCCAATCTACTTTTCTTCTCCTCTCTTCGGTTCCTATTCTTGTTGTTCATTCATTTGAACATCTTCAACTTGTATATCCTCAGTGTGATATTTCTTTTCCTCCTCAGTACTAGTAGTACCAATTTTTGCATCATGACTAGGAATTACAACTATCTCAATCTGTACATTTATAGGTTTTGTCTTTCCTTCTTCATCTACCAGTTGGTTTCTCATAACAAACTCAGTAGGTGTAAAATTACTGATATCAACATTGTTTGGAATATCTTCTATCTCAAACTTCTCTCGTTGCTCTTCCTCCTCATCAAGTATCAAACCTAGTAACTTCTTCAATATCTACTCAATTTCCATATGAACTGATTGGGTCTCACCAATTAACAGTCTTGTCAACCTTTTCTTAGATCTAAAAGATATTTTATCCTTTGCAATAATTTCATCTATCTCCTCCTTTGTGGATTCAGGTTGCAAGTTTTCAAGAATAAATTCAATAAATTCTCTATCTTGTTTCATGGTTGCTTGCCATCTAGCATCAAGCTTATTACACAAGGAATTTGAAATCTGCCCTTGCAATTGAATTAGGGCTTTACTATATTTATTCATCATGAAAACAACTACATCCTCTATCTGCCTTTGTTCATCCTTACTAAACTTATCATACAGTTTATCCAAACCCTTACGAACACCATAATTCTTAATAATATTTAACAACTTTTCAAAAGATGTAAGTTTGGTTATCGGTTTCTTGATGGATTTGACAGTAGAGTCTCCTACAACCTTTTAATTTTTGCCACTAGTTCTCAAAGCTTTCTTCTCACCTTCTAATTCATTTTCTTCTTCATCGTCAGTTGTCAGTGTCCTTTGTGCTTCCTATTTCTTTCTTTTCCTATAAACTTAGTTCACCTTGGGTGGCTTAGGTGCAAGGGGCTCAATGACTTTACCTTTTCTCTTTAATTGTATCATGCAAGGTTTCTCCTTCTTTTCCTCTGCATGTTCTCCTTCACCGTTATACTCCTTATTTGTCTATCGATGTTGGTACCGGTTGGGGCATTGGATGCTCCTGCTTTTTTAGCTTCATATTTTTCTCTAGCCTCTTCTATTGCTTCCTTAGTATATCCCTTTTTCTCAGCAAATTGCTCAACTTCCTTTCTTTCTTAGCAATTACCGGTCTGGCAAGCTCAAAATGCACTAGTAAATATTTCTCTTTATAAGCAACAAACCTTTCAATAGTAGTACCTATTGGTTGAGATCTTCTTCAACTTCATAGCCCATAGGCATCACCCAAGTTGTCCTAGGATCAAATGCCTCCATCTGACATGTGTCTCTGTCAACCAAAAAATAGTTGGTAAATTCATATCTCTTAACAACCTGTATTGGTATCCTCTCTCTCGCATGCATCTTTTTCTGAAAAATCTTTGAAATAACCCCAAGCAGTCTTACCAAAATCATTACCCAACATCTTGATGTTGTTATTCATCTCTAGTAATGTCAGTGTCTCCTTAGACCACTGAACATCACCAATACCAGGAAAGTAATTTTGAAAATATAAGAATAATCCAATAATCAAATGTCCAAATTTAAACTTCAGTCTTTTGTCTTTCTTGATGGATTTAAGATTTAGCACTAACTAACTTCTCAATGCCTTAGACAAATCATAATCAACATTTTCTTTGATCATCTGGTAAGTAGTATGGATGGCTACAATAGGGATGTTGTTCATCCTGCTAGAATGATATATACCCAGTATCCTATTACCATTGAAGCAAAATTTACTGCAGCATCATCAATATCATTAACAATCATAGCTCTTCCATCCCATCGTGACTTGGTCAACTTTTCAACATCATTCTTAGGAACCGATCTCAGTACTGGAACTTCACCAGTGGAACACAATCTGGTTACTGCATGAATCACTTCCTTAGTGATCTTATGTGGTTGATCAAGCCACATAAACTGGTCATGCACACAACTCAAAACATATCTCACAAGATCATCATGAAAATCATCAATAGAATTCAGTGCATGGTGAAAACCTTTATCGGTAACCCTCCTATATTGTTCTTTCAATACTCTATTCTTGCTACACATTACCCTATATCGATCAAATATAGTAAAAATTCCAAGATCTTCCAACTTACAATGAATGTATGATCTAATATCCTCTACATTCAAAACTCCATATGGGACTCCAGATAGGGCTTTGACAGGATCGGTTTCAATGGATTTAAAAGGGTGCCTCTTAAACTCTAGACGAGGCCTGACTATAACATCTACTAGATGTGGTGCATCCATCTTCAGAGATTCAAACTTAGAAATAGATAACAATATTTAGCGAATAAATACCTTTCAACGCTTCCACAGCTAGGGTTTCAACACTGAGAATGCAGTTTCATCGATTACCGATTGTAGATCACTCCAAATATTCTGTTAACTTGATTAAATGTTGCTCACACAAGCTCTTCTCTGCTCTTTTCTCTCTTTAAGTTCTCTCAAGAATGCAGAGTGACAAATGATATTCAAAAATTCATTTTATTTGTCTTACCACATTAAATATTCCTAGTTGTATAAACAAACAAACCCTAAAACACCATTCAATATACTACCAGTTCTCATATCACATCAAACCTACAGGTTTGATCATAAAATCACTTCACAATATCATAATGCATCAAGATATGCAAATTTACCTTACCGCACATCATATAGGTAGTCTGGAAATGGATCTAACATTAAGCTCCCCCGAAGCCTTTTGACAACTTAATTTGTCGGTGATGAGCTCTCCACACTAGGTGAAGAATTAGGATCTTTCGATAGTTTGTCTTCAGTTTTATCATCACTCTTCTTTTTCCAAATCTTGTTCATCTCTGCTCTAGTCTCTTCCACATAAACTTTATTTTTTCCTTTCTGGACAGCATATTGATTTACTAGTTGACTCATTTTCGCTCTGCAAAACTTTGCAAGATGTCCCAGTTGGTGACAATGAAAACATGTCATACTAGATGCTCTCCAGGGCCCAGCATTGCCTCTACCAGTCCTTCTTCTGCAATTCAAAGCTACATGGTCATATTTATGAGATATTGTCCAAATCACATTCATTATCTTTTCCATCTCATATGGACTAGACCAGTTAGCGTAGGGTCTCTACCAATTTGCATTTCTCTAGTCATTAAAAGTTCTTTGCCAATCTCCACAAGACCTCCAATTCATGTGATGTGTCAGATTATTTGCTTCATACCTGCATTCAATAGCTCTATGCCTATACATGTTGCAAGTGTAACAATATCCATTAAAGGTTCTAGGTTTGTATCCTTGATAGGTATTAGGTCTAAAACCATTAACAACATTAGATCTAAAAACATTAGCAGTATGTCCTGGCTTATGGCAATTAAAGCATACTAGTTTATAGGGTTTCTTACCATTCAATTTCTTGATCTTAGGTGCATATTTACCTTCTTCAATGTTGTCCTTGTTAATCCTAGAGGATCGAGTTAATACTGAGAAGGGGGGGATCAATATTAACAAAAACTGAAACTTTCAACACCAAAATAGACTTATCTCAGATCTGAAAATATTCAACACTTAAACTAATTCTTCAAAACATATTTCCTTATTAGATCTAGATAATTATTTCCTCTATGTAAACTTATTAATCAGATTAGCCATCAACTCAATATCAGATCAATAAGAACTATTACCAACTTATTCACTGATCAGAATGCTTCATCAACCATTTAACCATCAATACCAGAAACCGCTTTAAGATCTCTGATAAACAAACATAAACTTTCTTAACCGATAATCAAAAATAGAACATTAACATCACAAGAAAAGAATTCCACACATGAACTCCATGAATTTCATGTGGAAACCCAAATAGGGAAAAACCACGATGGGAATTGGTACCCACAAATATTTTGCACTCTTTCGGAATGTGCCCTGTTAGGAGCCAAGCCTGATTAGAAGCTTACAATGATGCCCTGCTAGGAGAAGACGTTGTTAGGAGTCACCCGGTTAAGAGATTTACCTCAGCCCTGTTAGGAGCTTTGATTTGTTAGGATCAACCTCACAAGAGGAATTAGAACTCAGATATTGAGTCACCCTGTTAGGGGATTTTACAATGTGAGGCCTATTAGGACCTACCCAGTTAAGGGATTTTAGTTGCTGGAATTGTTAGAGAACAATAGTGAATGATCTGTGTATAGCACTTAACTACTTGCTTGATCAGATCCAATTAAGTTCTAAGTCTGCATCACTCTCGAAAATCTTCTCACACACCCTAGTTCAACTTCACACACTTCTCAACACCAACCTTACCGAAATAAATAACTTTTACAACTAGTCGACATCAAAACCCTAAGACTTACTACATAGATCATCATCAATCTTTATAAATCATTACAATCAATTACAAATCAATATTATCCATTGAATGATCATAAATCATCACAATAAGTCAATCTGGTAAAAAGTCAAACCCTTAGCACATTCCGCTAAGCACTTTGCACATTCCCAAGAAATTCGCTCTCCAAACGTGCCAAAACATCTTTCAAACACATCACGCAGTTTGTGTCACGTTAGCATCAAAACGTGAACTTGATGTAGATCACTGCCAAATCAAAAATCATTACCGATCAAGAGAATTCTTTACCAGTCCTTAAACCCTTCTTAAACCCTTGCAAAACTCATTAGAAATTGAAAACATGCCTTCCAGTAACCATCATAAGATGTGGTTTTGGTTACATACTCAAAAACATCATAAGAGATTATGTTTCAAACTACAAGTCACCAAACATAACTAATTACCCAATTCCATCAAAACTTATTTGTTTTACCAGTTAAGGTCCTAATTCTCAGTCTTGCCAGTAAACTCTTTCAAACTATCAATATCTAACTCCGGTAGACCAAATCACTTAGCCAACAAGTCAATTACCAAAAACCAACTATAAACATCATCAAACATCAACTTACCCGATTTTCCATCAATGAAAACACTAGAAAATTGATCATGTCATCTTTCCTCTATCGGTATAGTCATCCACCATCATCTCATCTTCATCAATTATGCAAAACATACCAATAGTCCTTTGTATTGGAAGGCTCACCTTTCTCAAAAGTAGTGTATCCCAATCCATGTGTATCTCTATTATGTCTTTGTGACTGGATTTGATCATCAAGCATAGTAGAGCTCTTGTTAAACTTTGCAAGTGTTTCATTAGCATCAACAAGTTCCTTTGTAAGTTCTTCATTATTTTTCATCATACTTTCTCTTAGAGACATTGCCATGTCTAGATCAGCCTTTATTTCTTCTTTTTCTTCTTGTTCCTCATGAAGATGATGATATAGGGTTCTGACCTCATAGTTCAACTTAAAGATCTCATGTTCTTTTTCTCTGATCTTGTCTTCAGCTGTCCTCCTTGCTTCAAGCTCTTGATTCATCCTGATGGTTAGGGCTTCCAACTCTCTCCTCGGGTTTTCCTTCTCATCATTCATTTTTTCAACTTCGGTAATCAATGCATCCATGTTTGCTCCATAAAAAGAATCGTTTTTAGTCAACTCCATCAATTGTTCTACAAGCTCTCTTCTCTTAGCAAGTGAGGCTTTATACTCGCCTTTCAATGTATCTAGGGCTTCTTTAGATTCTACAAGTCAGTTAAACAACTCTCTATAACTTATATCCCCCATGATAGCCTTAGGGATATTTCCCAAGTGGTTAAGCCTTAAGGGATTTAGGCTTTGATTGATGAATACTAAGAGGGAGGGGGGATGAATTAGTATGCCAAAAATCTTTGCACTTAACCACTTTGCAAGACTAATAGTAAACTAGTAAAGTAGTTTAGCAAACAAACCGGTTAGCACACATGCAAACCAAATAGAAAATAATGCATTCACCCACAGAAGAACAAACACTATAACACAAGATATTTTGACATGGAAACCCAAATGGGAAAAACCACGGTGAGATGGAACTCACAAGTAACTATCTGCAGAATAGGAACCAGACCGGTTAAGGTCATACAATGTTCTTTACCAGAACAGATCCTATTAGGAATCTCAATCTCTGTCACGAGATAAGTCTGATTAAAGACTACCTTGCTAGAGGATTTTAGATCCACAAATGTGAACCACCTTGTTAGAGGATTTACAAAAGGCTTTTGGGCCTACCCGGTTAAGGGCTACAGACTTGTTGAAGATATGAGTAATCAACAAGTGAGTGATCTAGCTAATAGCATAGATTGCTTGGTTAGATACTTGATAGCTCATTCCTAATGCATTCCATAATTACTTCAGTCTTCTACACATTCATACTCTCTCTAACTCCTCAACCACCTTAAACCCTAGAAACAACATCAATCGCAACAACAACAACAACCTAAAACCCTAGACATGATGTCCTTATAAAGGAATCTGATTTCATGTCGGTCCAATAGGATTACAATACACTTTCCTAGGTTCAATGCATCTAGACATATTCTGGTAACACGACACAAAAAGCACCGTTAAAGTGTCGGCACCGTCAAACAATCGGTGGATGGTAACTCATCACATAATGTCGATTGGTAACTCATCATAGAGTATTACTGGTTCATACAAAATACCAGTTCAAGCAAAATGTTGGTTGCCAGTTTGACAAAATGAAGACTGGGAAATATGTGTTCTGCCGCTTTGATCCTTCATACCGCTTGAGATCCTCAAACCGCTTAGGGTCAACATACCACTTCAGATCGGTAATCACTTTCTGCAAAACACCAATAGTCTAAGGACTATAATGTATCATACCGATTGGAACATGTACTGGTTGAGCTTTAACTTATACATACAAAAATGATCTCAATGCAAGTGTGTGTCCATCAATGACAATCACAACATAATCATCAAAAATGCCAACAATCTCCCCCTTTGGCATTGATGGCAACACTTAGGAAATTTTGACATCTAAGTGTTTTACAACAAAAACATGCCATAATCAAAATTACTCCCCCTAAGCATATACACTATCCCTTTTACAGAAAATACAATGTATACTGCTTCTTTAACAGAAATAACATGAAAGTATACATCAAAACATTCAAAATTTATACTTCTCCCCCTTTGCCAACAATGACAAAAATAATATTACAGACTAACCCATGTTTCATTAAAATAATAAGTGTTTATGATAGTAAAGAATAAAACTTGTCAAAAATAGATTTAAAGTCCTGCAAGAATTGTTTCATAGATAAAGACCAGGACTCAAGTAGGGAGGTGGCTACTTCTTTCTCTGTCTACATCTGGGAGACCCGTTCTTCCATGGCGTCTATTGTGCTCATCTCCTGTGTCACCGTTAAGGCATCCAGATTAAGATAGCACTTTTGAAGTATTTGCAGATGTGGGAGTAGAACCAGTTGTAGCTCCTACAAATCTTGAGACCGGGTGCTGATCTCATGCTCTATTTTAGTAGACTGGATATGAAACCGGTGAACGGTTTGCCCATAAGCTGTAAAGGATTCATATGGCAGCTTGAAGGTGCTCATGTATGACTATAAATCAGATTGAAGCTTTTGCTTTTGTGCAAGCACATCGTCATAGAACAGATGGGGTTGGAAAATCTTGTTGAGTAGAAGATTCCCCTCATCTAGAGCATTCCTTATATCCTTCTATGCTTTTTGCAATTTAGACTAGAGCTCATTAAGCTTCTTTACCAGGGAAATGTTGAGAGCCTTTTGATGCTCTTTCTTGGCATTTGCCTCTGCTACCTCCTCTAATCTCTGCACTTGATCATCCACTACTATGCATAGGAGCTTCAATTGGGCCAATGATGAGTCAGTGTTGGGGAGGTTTGTGCTGGGTAACAAACCGGTAAGAGTGTCCACTGCCGCTTGGATCACATCTTGCTCCTTTTTCCTCCATATCACTTCAAGGCATTCTTGAGCAACCTTGATGCTCTGTAGTAGCTCCATTTCACATGCAGACTGGAGGTCAATAGCACTAGTGAGGTTAGCCAATTTGGCTTAACTACTGGTTGCCTTAGGAGTCTCCATCTGTGTGCTCTTTGCCGCTTCTGCTTCCTTGTCCTCCTCTGCCTTTTTCTTCCCCGCTTCTTTTCTCTTTTCCTCTTCCTTATCCTCCTCTGCCTTCTTCTTCTCTGCTTCCTTCCTCTTCTCCTCTACCTTATCTTCCTCTTCCTTCATTTTTTCTGCTTCCTTTCACTTCTCCTCTTCCTTTCTCTTCTTCTCATCCTCTTCCTCTTTCTTCTTCCTTGCATCTTCTTGTTTCTTTTTCTCTTCTTCCTCTTCTTTTCTTTTCTTCTCTTCTTCTTTTCTCTTTTCTTCCTATTTCCATTTCTCCTCATCTTCTTCCTTCTTCTTCTTGACCTCTTCCTTTTTCTTCTTCTCCTCTTCATCCTTCTTCTTCTTCTCCTCTTCATTCTTCTTCTTCTTCTCCTCTTCATGCTTCTTCTTCTTCTCCTCTTCTTTCTTCTTCTTCTTCTTCTCCTCTTCTTTCTTCTTCTTCTCCTCTTCATCCTTCTTCTTTTTCTCCTCTTCTTCTTTCTTCTTCTCCACTTGCTTCTTTGCTTCCTCCATTTTGTCCTCAGTTTCCTTTTTCTTTACTTCCTATTCTGCCTACTTCTCCTATCTTGTTGCTTCCAATGGTGTACCCTAAGCAACATCCTCTCCATCTAGAGCATCAACATCAATAGTGTCGATAGGTTCAGCAACCGTATTTCCTTCACCATCAAACACTTAATCTAGTTTTGTCACTGTCGGTTCTTGTTCACCCTTCTTGTTAGCTTGAAGCACTTTATGCGTATGAACCGTTGTTGTCATATGCAGATGAGTGTCTTTTTCAACATCATCAATTCTTCCTTCCAACTGTTGGCATATGCACACTCCAATGAGACATTGTATGTGATTGAAGGTTTTGTCATTCATGGCAACCTTGCAATCCTATGGCACCAGCATCAGTAGATCACACTCTACATCGGCACTCAGGACACCAGCACCGATACAAAAGAAACGAAGTATACCGGCACAAAGGCCGATAGGATTTTGTTTTATTATATTTTGTTTATTATTGAAAAAATTTGTAAGCCAACTTGGAAAATTGTAAAATGACTCTTGTATATAAAAGAGATCATTGTAGACATCAGGGTAAGAGACATAAGCATAAGGAAAATATTAGGAAGACCTATTGTGCGAAATATAGGTTAAGGGGTATATGTAAAGAACAGAGCAAGAACTGGTACTGAATCTGGCACTGAAGATGCTATTGTAAAGCAGTACAAGTTACTGGATTTGTATAATCCTCATTGTAAGTCAGCGAGACTTCCCATTGAGCAGTGAGCTCTAGGCAGTTGGCCTTCCTGCATGTGTAGGCCCCTATTGTAAGTAATATTCTCTTATTGGCCAGTGAGTGAATATTGTGGGTTACAAATCCCACCGAGGTTTTTCCCACACTAGGTTTCCTCGTTAAAATCTTGTGTTATGGTGTCATTTTCATGTGGATGTTCTTGATTATGTTTATTGCATTATTTCTTGCATACCGGTACACTATTATATTATGTTCTGCATGTTTTAAGTTAAGAAATTCCATTCACCGATTAGGTACTGATTCACCCCCCCCTCTTAGTATCTGTATGATTCCTAACAATTGGTATCAGAGCCTGGTCCTCTATTTTCAGAAGCCTAACAGCTTGAGGAAGATCTTGACACCGATAAAGATGGAAAATCTAATGAAGCAACTTGAAGGAGCTCTTACAAACTATGATGTAGAGAAATTGAAAAATATCAAACTAGAAGATGATTTAAGGGTAGCTTAGGATATCATTTAGGTACTTCAAGAAAATTTTACTGTTGCAAGAAATAAGAGAAGAGAAATTTGTGAAAAATTGCAAAATGAGAATGATGAAAAGAAATCACTTAATGATATGATAAGCAAGTTGAAACAAGAGATCATGACAATAAAGAATGAGATGCAGGATATGACTATGAGATTTTGCAAAGAGATTGACGATAGGAAGAAGAATGAAGAAGAATTGACCAGAAGACTAAGTGATGCAGCAAATGAGAACACAAGACTTAGCTATGAAAATGACATGTTGAAGATAGATTTGATGCATACTCAGAATGACTCAAATGAACTGATGAGACAAAAAGAAGTCTTAGAAAGAGAACTAGAAACTGCAAATCAACATAAAGAAAAATCCAAGAAAAGCTCAGAGGAACTTGGCACCTTGCTGAAGAATCAAAAACCTAAAGGTGACACTTCTAGAATTGGCTTTGAAATTGGTGAAAGCTCCGGTACTGCAAATACTCAGGATCACAGCAAACCGGTAAGACAACCTAATGCTTATAAATTCAATGGAAAATGCTTTAACTATAATAAGTATGGTCATAGAGAAAATGAATGTAGATCTAGAAATTATCAAAATATCAACACACCCACCGGTCAATGTTCTAAATGCAACAAAGTTGGTCACAACTCTGAAAACTGCAGAATGAATGTGAGATGTTATGTTTGTGGAAGATTTGGACATTTATCTAATCAATGCAGAATACAAACTGGCATAGGTTATGGAAAAGCTATTCTGAAGAATAATGTAACTTGTTATGCATGTAACAAGATTGGGCATATTGCTAAATTATGTAGAAGTAAAGGAACACCAGTAGACAACAAAAGTTCTAGCTTGAAAGGTAAATAAAAAGTTGAAGAGGTTAAGCAAGAATTTTCAAAACAATGGATTAGAAAAGCTGATCTAAATATTGGGAATACTCCTCCACCGGTAGAACAAACCAATGCTTCACTGACATGACAGAGTGATGCTTCACTAGAAGGATAGAGAAGTGCTCCACCGGTAGGAAGTTCTTCATCCAATTGAAGAAAGTTTCTTTGAGGGTTTGGAAATCTAATGACACATGTATTATTATTCGCTCGGTTAGAAATAAGAAGTTGAAAATTACTTATTTCCAGAAAACAATGTTAAGTGAATACTTAACCGGCATGCAATTAATGTGGTAGATGGCGAATAGACACTATAAAATTAGGGTTTTGGCTCCATTTCATTTCACCGAGATTTCAAATTTACGAAGAGCGCGAAGATTCCGAGCTAAGGCATTTCGAGCAAGAAGCAAGAACACTCCAAGCAATCATCCATCCTAAAGGCAGTAAAAGGTATTTAATCATGGCATCCACCTCTGCAATTGAATATATAGAAAACCCTACTATTGTTGAAGTGATAAAAAGACCTAGGCCCATATTTCAGTTGGTTCCCGAGATAGCAAAGAAAGATGATACCTTAGGTGCTTTCTCTCAAATTCCTAAGGGAGTTGTTTATGCTGAAGACCCCAGAATGTACATCCATTGCAACAATGAGGAACTAGGAGATGAAGAAATTAAAACCATGTTTAAAACTATGATATGTGATAAAACCGACAATGTAAAAGATGAACACAAAATCATTGAGACCCTAGGATTCACAGAGATCCTTAGCATTCCTGAATTTCCCAAGGATGTGATTAGGATAGTCTTAAGTAGGGTACATGGTGAGTTTTTCTTATTAGATGCAGTCCACAAAATCACCAAGGAAGCTGTCACAGGGTTACCAACCATGGGTAAAAGACCAGATAAAACCAAGAAGGTTTCCAATGACCTAGTTATAAACCTAACTGGTGCAACATTCGACAAGAGGTCCCTAAGAGTTAATGATGTAACAAACATTAATGTGAGATTCATCAACATGATATTAGGGTATAAAGCTACTCATGCAAATAGACTCAATTTAGTTTCAAGTTTATGCATTAAGAGTGCTTATGATATGGTCACAAATAATGTAAAAATTGATGTATGTGAGTGGTTAAAAGATGAATTAATTGACAACCTTGGAAAGATCAAGAAGGACAAGAAAGGAACTTTCAGGTTTGGAAATCTGTTAGTATGTCTGATGCTACATATAACAAAATAGGTTCCCAGTATAGGCTACAAAGAACTTGGATATGATATACCAGTAGGCAAACAGTTAACAGAACTATTCAATAACATGGGAAAAGACAAGGAAAACAATATCCATGACTTTTTTCAAGCATTAAAGGCCAAAATGAAGAAAAGAATAAGGTTATCACAAAAGATTGTTGATAAATATAAAGATGAAATATGCTTTCTAATCAAGAAAGATGAAATCTGGATGGAAGCGGTCATCCCCAGGACAGTTTGGGTAACCGAGATGGGCTATGAAACAGATGATCACATAGTTGAAACATATGCTAAAGCACTTCTGGAAGCACCAAATGAACCTAAGGAAGAAGTATTTGGTAGTGCTGAAACCATAGAAAGTCAAATACAATCTAAGAAGAGAGTGAAAAAGGTTGAAGTAGTTGTAAGAAGAGGTTCTAGACAGGCAAAAGCCATCAAAGAAGATGTATTGAAGAAAACTGGTATAACAGAGGATGAGTTAGCAGCTCCACATCTTGAAACTCACCTATCATCGGTAGGTACTTCTTCAGAAGGTGACATGCTTGCAACTTTTAAAAGAGTTGTAAGAAAAAGAGATCCCTCACCAGCAACCACACCCTCACCTAGGAGGACAAGGCAAAAACAATAAGTAGTGAGATCTCCGGTAAGAAAGGCCACACCAAAGAAGAAACTGACACCCAAGAAGAAGAAGAGGACAAACAAAGACTTGGCCCCTCTTGATATACTGCTGAGTGAAATCACAGAGGAAGGTAAATTGAAGAACATAGAGAAAATATATGACACCTTAACAGCTGATGAAAAAGAGCAAGTTGAAAATAGTGTTATATTGCACATGGATATGTATAAGAAGTTTTTGATGGAAGTAGTCAATGAAATTCCAGATGAACTATTCAAAAGACTAGAAGCAAGAAGACAAGCAGTAATAGAACTGGATAAGAAAATAAAAATTGAAAAGCTACTTGTTGTATATCTAGTAAACTCTCCCAAAGAAATTGATGACCTAATTGCTCAAGCCAACTGGACAGTATTTTCTACTGCACACCGGCACATTGCTTTAATGGTTGGAAGAGTAGATGAGGTGACTGAAGAGACTGAAAATGGATGGGACATATTCCTAGTTGAGAAAGAAAAACAAGAAGAATACAATAACCCCAAACCCATAAAAATTTATTAGAAAGATAGAGACAAGGGGAAAGGAAAAGTTGGTGGACCACCTAGTATCAAGGTTAGAGACAACTTACCTCCACCTCCTTTGATTACTCCACCGGTAAAAACAACAACTACCGATGATCAACCAGCAGCTAAGAGTATGGATGTAGAGGACAATAATCCTAATCCTAAAGTCTTATATACTATGGATGTTGATACTCAGAAGATCAACTTAGTGGTAGACAAAGATACAACTGATAAGACTAATATGGCTAGTGAGCCTCCGGTAGCTAAGGAAACTAATAACACACAGGAGAAACCGATAGAAGATAAAGAGAAAAAGGTAGAGACTCAGACACAAATTGAGACAATACAACAAACAGAGGAACAAACAGAGCAAAAGGCTCCTAAACAACAACAACAATAGCAACAGGAACAAGTACATAAGGAAACAGTGCCACCAACAACTAGTGAAGCAAAAAAACCATTGCTTAAAGAAATGCAGAAACAAACAGACCTACCAGAGGTCAATACTTCCATCGATACTCAGATTGTTGATTCATCATCAGGATATAAATCAACTAATGTGACTGAGGTACTATTAGACTCAATCAAGAAAATAACCGACTGCAGCTCACAAGCTTACAAAGCAATTGATGATACCATACCAATTTTGAAGGTAACTGCTCCTAATTGTAATATAGACAACAAAGATTCTTTAGGACAACTAGATACACTATGTGAATATATCATAGAAAACATTGAGAAAATAAAGGAAGAGTCATTGAAGGATAAGATAGAAATTGAAAAACAGAAATTATTTGATGAGCAAATAAAGAACTGTAACAGAGATTTTGACACACTTGTACCGGAATTATGTAATTTGTTGAAAGAGTACAAAAATTTGTAAAAAGATACATGTAAAATAAACTTTTTGACTGTAGATATAGACAAGAAAATGAGCAAGGTACAGGATGAGATCAATAAACTTGCAAATAGTTTTGTTAACTCACCTGATACACTATCAGTTTTTGAGGAGAAGATAACAAATTTTGAGGAAGAACTACTTAAATTGGAAAGAGAGAAAGAAAGAATAGTAAATAAGGCAAAGTGTTTGAGATCAAAGCTAAGTCCAAGATTGGACTATCTAGCATCTCTATGGAAGGAAGTATCTGAGGCATTAATACAGGAAAGAAAACACCAACAGAGAATTTGCAGCATCTCACCGGTACAGTGAGGAGAACAGAGACAACAATAAAGGATAGCAAAAAGTTTATGGATAGTATAAACTTGATTTTGGGAGATCTTTTTCAAATTGTAACCACCCAGTTACAAAGTTGAAACTACAAACTCTACTGACATCTTGACAACCTTTATCATTGATGCCAAAGGGGGAGTAGTAGGATGAGAAAATTCAATATCACAGGAATCATATGCTCAGGGGGAGCACACACATTTTTTGGATCATTTTTTGAAATTTCTCATGAGTGTTACCATCAATGCCAAAGGGGGAGATTGTTGGCATATGCACACTCCATTGAGACATTTTATGTGATTGAAGGTTTTGTCATTGATGGAAACCTTGAGATCCTATGGCACTGACAAAGGCATTATACCGGCATCAGCAGATCACACTCTACACTGGCACTCAGGACACCGGCACCGGTATAGAAGAAAGGAAGTATACCGACACAGAGGCCGATAGGATTTTGTTTTATTATATTTTGTTTATTATTGAAAAAATTTGTAAGCCAACTTGACAAATTGTAAAATGACTCTTATATATAAAAGAGATCATTGTAGACATCAGGGTAAGAGACATAAGCATAAGGAAAATATTAGGCAGACCTATTGTGCGAAATATAGGTTAAGGGGTATATGTAAAGAACAGAGTAGGAACCGAACCTAAATCTGGCATTGAAGATGCTATTGTAAAGCAGTACAAGTTATTGGATTTGTATAATCCTCATTGTCAGTTAGTGAGACTTCCCATTGAGCAGTGAGCTCTAGGCAGCTGGCCTTCCTGCATGTGAAGGCCCCTATTGTAAGTAATATTCTCTTATTGGCCAGTGAGTGAGTATTGTGGGTCACAAATCCCACTGAGGTTTTTCCCACACTGGGTTTCCTAGTTAAAATCTTGTGTTATGGTGTGATTTTCATGTGGATGTTCTTGATTCTATTGATTGCATTATTTCTTGCATACTGGTACACTGTTATATTATGTTCTACATGTTTTAAGTTAAGAAATTCCATTCACTGGTTAGATACTGATTCACCCCCCCTCTCAGTATCTGTGGGATTCCTAACACCAACAACTAGAGTCTTCTTCTTTTGGTGAAGAAGAGTCCTTTATTTTGGTTGATGACATCAAATAACTCTGAATTTGATAGGTCAGGAAATTATTGAGCAAAAACTTTCTCCCTGATTTCCTGTTCTTTCTCTATGACAATGTGCCATTTATTATCTAGGGACTTATACAAAGAATTCGATGTCTTAGATTTAATTTCTGAGGGCGACCGATCATTAACACATAAATACTTAATGATTTCTTTTTCAAATGCTTCTTTTTCATCATTGAAATCATCAAAACAATCAATCAAATCATTCAACACTTTTCTCCTAATGTTTTTTATAGTTCTTTGACAATGTGTCAAAGGTTTGTAGGAGGAGATGTCAATATTTACTGGTGTTGATGATGTTGGTTCATTCTTTGTCTTTTTCTTTGCTTGTCTTGTCTTCTTAGTTTTTTCCTCAGACACAATTTCTTCTGAGTCCAGTGAGGCATTCCTTGTCTTCCTCTTTCTCTCAAAGACTTTGACAGGTGCTGCTACTGGTTTCTTCTTTGCAGGTGATCGCTTGGTCACTTTGGGACTTGCTGCAGTAACCAGTGCCGATGCCGAAGGCACTACCTTTTCTTTCTTTTCAGGAGGTTTTTCAACTGGTGCAACCCTTTCTAGATAGGTGTCGGTTCTCTTTTCCTTAGGATCAAGAGGTGAGGCGATTAGGGTAGAAGCATACCCGTCTAGCATATCATACATCACCTCGTAGCCCATAGGCTCCACTTCTTTCTGTCTAGGCTCAACGACCTCCATTATGCATTGATCAACTTTGATGATAAAGCAGATATCATCTTCATACTTCTTGACTATGTCACCGGATATCCTCATCCTTAGGCTCATCTTGCTTCTGAACTCATCAAAGTACATGTTCAGAACATCAGTGTAGCCAGTTCGGACTACTTGTAAACTTTCTTTGATTTGCTTGGTAACCGATTGGTCTACAGACCACTGAATGTCTCCCACTCCAAGGAAGTAACTTTGGAAATAAAAGAATAATCCAACCAGTAGCTGACCAAACTTGAACTTCAATGCATTATCCTATTTGATTGATTTCAGATTCAACAGGAGTTGCCTTTGCATACTAGTATAGAGGTCGAATGATGCATCTTCCTTGATCATCCAGTAAGCGGCATTTACCACTACAGCAGATACAGAGTTAATTCTGCTAGCTGAGAACGTTCGGTATCTTATCACCATGCATGCATATTTTATGAGGTCATCCTTGATGGAATTAAGAGTCATTCCTCATGAGTCGCTCACTGAACCGGTGAGCTTGGACATTTTCATCTTGTTGACCTTCCTTAGGGCTAGCACTTCCCTTGTATTGCAGAAACTGGTGACGACATGAATAGCTTGTGGAGTGATATCATGCATTCTCTGTAGGTACATCTTGTCACCATGAACTCTGCTCATAATGATTCTAATATGATCATCTATGAAATCCTCAAGGAAGTAAACCGTATTGTGAAGTTTCTTCTTCTCCAAAATTCTATACTCCGGTTTGATCTTCTTATCCTTCCCACAGAATAGACCTAGCTGTGAATGGATCACAAGAGACCCTAGGTCTTCGATTTTGCAGTCTATATAATATGAAATCCCTTCTTCTACTATAACCCCAGTCGGTACTTGTGACAAAGCATTATATTTAAATTTTCTTTGAATAAAATCCATAGAATCGACAATTGCACTAGAACTATCATGTGATGCGGAAGCCATGACAAAATAGAAAGCTCAAGAAATACCTTTCAAAAAATGAGAATTTAGGGCTTTGCAACTTCCACTTCACCTTCCACTTCGTCGGTTGCTGAATCACTGGTTGAGTTCTTCTCTTGATCGGTTGCAATTTGCTTTTGAATCTCCTTCAAGATTTCTAAAATTTCTCTCAATCGCAGCACAAATCACTTTTTCGTCGCTCTGTAGTTGAAAAACCTTCTTCGCTTCAAAAATTGATAGTGAGAAAAGATTTGAAAATTCCTTTTAAACATATTCCTCACCTACCACAATTAATGCTCCACCATTAGGGCATAAACCCCAATTTGTCTTTTTACCATTTCCAGTCTTCTGACAAATGATAGGTATTGCATACTGGTTAAGGTCTTTTACCGGTGTAAACTGGGGGTTTGAAACATTTCACCATTTTCTCCCCCTAAGCTTTTCTGAAGCTTAGTTTGCTGGTTCTAATATTTCCACACTAGGTGTAGAAACCGGTTCTTCTTGTAACACCACTAGTTTCTTCTTCCAGGTTTTGTTCATATCCGCTTGAATAGTGTCAACATCAATCTTTCCTTCCAGAGTGACCAGTATATCATCAGATATGTTCTTTCTTGATCTACAAAATCTGGCAATGTGACTCGGTTTGTTGCAGTGATAGCAGACCAATCCAAGTGCTCACCAAGGTCCATTATTCATGTTGTCGTTCTTCAACCTGCATGTTGCAGCAGTGTGACCATGATTATGATAGATCAAACAGTTTTCTCTCCATCCGGTTGCCGCTTGATAGCCACCATTTCTTGATTGATGATTGAAGGCATTAAACCGGTTGTGATTCTGGTTCACAAAAGGTTCAGGACCAACTCCTTGGGTTCTCTGAGGATATCTTCCAGTGTTATTCATAACAGACCTATATTCAGATGCTCTATGCCCAAACTTGTGCCATGCATAACAGTTACCATTGAATTTATAGGATCTAGGCTTATCATTTAGAAAATAAGGAAAATTATTGTAAGCCTTACTCCTACACACATTGGCAGTATGTCCTTCTTTAAGACAGTTAAAGCAAATAGGTTTAAACTTTTGCTTACCTTTATCCTTTGATGCTAGTTGTTTCTTTGATGCTCTAGCATTTTTACCAGAGGTCTCACCTTCCTCATGACTGGAATAATCAAGTCCATTAGTATTCTTGACAGGTTTGGCAGATTCAAGCTTTTGCTCTAGCTTGATAGTACTCTTGTTGAACTTAGCAAGTATTTCCTTTGACTCAGAGAGTTCTTTGGAAATAGCAGCATTTGTTTCCATCAGGTTTACATTCTTAGAGATGGCACTGTTTATTTCTCCTTGCATGTCTTCCTTTTCCACGTTGCTTGCATGGAGTTGAGTAGTTAGGGCACTGATCTCTTGCTTCAGCTTGGAGTTTTCATGATCTTTGTCTTTGACTAGATCTTCAGCTTTCCTCCGGTTCTCAAGCTCTTGACACATTCAGATAGTCAGTCCTTCCAATTCTTTTCTCAGGTTGGAATTGGATTCATTCAGCGTTTCTACTTCTTGAATCAAGGCTTCCATGTTTGCTTCATCAGAAGAACTATTTTTAGATAGCTCCATCAACTTTTCAGCATGTTCTCTCCTTTTTGCTTGAGAGGCCTTATATTTGACCATAAGATCATCATAGGCTTGCTCAAACTAAGTGAGCCGATGAGTAAGTTCCCTCAATGTGTATTCCCCCATATCTCTTTCCAAGTGGTTAAACTTATAGAAAGGTAGGCTCGGATACCAATTGATGAATACTAAGAGGGGGGGAGGGGGTGAATTAGTATGCCAAAAATCTTTGCACTTAAACACTTTGCAAGACTAATAGTAAACTAGTAAAGCGGTTTAGCAGACAAACCGGTTAGCACACATGCAAACCAAATAGCAAATAATGCATTCACCCACAGAAGCACAAACACCATAAAACAAGAGATTTTGATGTGGAAACCTAAATGGGAAAAGCCACGGTGAGATGGAACTCATAAACAACTATCTGCAGAATAGGAACCAGACTGGTTAAGGTCAGACCAGTTAAGGTCATACAATGTTCTTTACCAGAACAAATCCTATTAGGAATCTCAATCTCTGTTAGGAGATAAGTCCGATTAAAGACTACCTTGCTAGAGGATTTTAGATCCACAGATGTGAACCACCTTGTTAGAGGATTTGCAAAAGGTTTTTGGGCCTACCCGGTTAAGGGCTATAGACTTGTCAAAGATGTGAGTAATCAACAAGTGAGTGATCTAGCTAATAGCATAGATTGCTTGGTTAGATCCTTGATAGCTCATTCCTAATGTATTCTAGCATTACTTCAGTCTTCTACACATTCATACTCTCTCTAACTCCTCAACCACCTTAAACACTAGCAACAACATCAATCGCAACAACAACAACAACAACCTAAAACCCTAGACATGATGTCCTTATAAAGGAATCTGATTTCATGTCAGTCCAATAGGATTACAATACAATTTCCTAGGTTCAATGCATCTAGACATATCCTAGTAACACGACACAAAAAGCACCGTTAAAGTGTCGGCACTGTCAAACAATCGGTGGATGGTAACTCATCACAAAATGTCAGTTGGTAACTCATCACAGAGTATTACCGGTTCATACAAAATACTGGTTCAAGCAAAATGTCGGTTGCCGGTTTGACAAAATGAAGACTGGGAAATATGTGTTTTGCCACTTTGATCCTTCCTACCGCTTGACTTCCTCGAACCGCTTCAGATCGGTAATAACTTTCTGCAAAACACCAATAGTCTAAGGACTATAATGCATCATACCGGTTGGAACATGTACCGGTTTAGCTTTAACTTATACATACAAAAATGATCTCAATGCAAGTGTGTGTCCATCAATGACAATCACAACATAATCATCAAAAATGCCAACATTGATACACATTGATAAACTTATAAGGCACTAAGAGGGGGGGTGAATCAATGCAAGAAAAACAACAACACAAATCTGATCACCACTTTAAATAAATTAAAGTTTATTAAACATAAAATAAATATCACCACATAAGCTAACACCCAATATATCAAGCTCCACATAACACAAAGATTTATACGTAGAAACCTAAAAGGAAAAAACCATGATGGGAGTTAATACCCACAAGATTCACTATCTGCAGAATATAAATCTTTGACCAATTAAGGTCATACAAATATGCCCGGTTAGGAGTAGACCCTATTAGGAGTCACCCGGTTAAGGGATTTACCTCAACCCTATTAAAAGCTTTGCCCTGTTAGGAGCAACCTTGCAAGAGGATTTAGATTCAAGTTAATGAGCTACCCTGTTAGGGGATTTACAATTTCAGGCCTGTTAGGACCTACCCGGTTAAGGGATTTCACTGTTGCAACTATTAGGAAAACAACAGTAAAATGACCTGCATGTAGCACCTATGTTCTTGATAAGATCCACTTTAGTTCTTCTCAATACATCAATAATACATCCATACAGATATTCTCAGATTATCGCACAATCAAACTTTCAATATTCACTCATGATCTCATGCTTTATCTCATAACTTATCACAATTTTTATAAGCATCAACTTAGTCGGCTAACAACCTTGGAGCAATTTTCTAGGTTCAATAAATCTGGACAATCTTGCAATACATGCTTTACTTATATCAGCCACTGCCATAACAACTTAAAAATAAAACATAATTGTTACTGGTTTACTGATCTTAGTGACTTTGTTCTACCGGTTAGTTGTTCTTCATGATTGACTGCTATGTACATCATAACTCTCTTATCCCATTGAATCTGTCACTGCGGTGTGAAACATAGCTACCTGATATAATCTACAACACTCTTGCAAAACCACATCACCTAACTCTTCATTGATCGCTCATATCGGTTGCTTGAATACAACTCTGTTCCTGTTTACCTATTGTAGTCTTATTTGTCGGTTCACTGGTAAACTGTCTCCTCTGCTTGTTATGCTTAATCAGTTGGCCTAAAATACTTAGATGACTATCAAAACATAGTTGACATCAATTAAAACACAAAACAAGTCATCAATCAACCTATTACATCAAAACATCATCATCAAGCCAACATCGCATTGAAAAGTAAAGCTAACATAGATAGCCAAATAAAAAGGTTAAAATAATTATTATGTGTGTCAACCTCATCCTTATTACTACTTGTTCATCTCATAAGAGCACACTCATGTGGACAACACCTTCCTTTACAAGAGTAAAGATGGTCCAGATTTCCATATCTTTTGTTAGCTTTTCTCATTTAAAAATGCTTAGGAATTTTTTCCTTTTCATCCTATCGTGACACCATCTCATCATTAGGACACCCTACGAAATATTCACATGGTACCTACCACACCAAATGTGCCACCTCGTCTTTCTACATAAGGACCCCTCCACATAAGTGTACCATTTCCTGATCCCTTTCTACCTTATCACTCATTTCAAATTCCTATCTCCAATATACTTTTCCAACCTCTATTTATTTGAAGTGTTGACAATGTTGCACTTGTTCAACAATAATAATATCTAGAATAGGGTAAACCATAGCCATAGATTTTTAATACCCATTCCTATTATGATTTAATTTACTCTCTCCATTTAGGAGAGTTTTCACATGTGGTGGAATATAATGAATATTCCTCCAACATTTGATACCTTCAATTTCAATATCGAGAGTTGTCATTGCATCATCAACCATATTACCCTCCCTATAGGCAATGTCAATAACAAACAAGTCCAACCCGAGGAGTTTCCTAATATCCCCTATAATTCCTTCTATAGACCAATTGGTTTTGGTTAGGCCTTTAACAACTTAAACTATCAACTTTGACTCCCCTTCTATAGCTAATGCCTTAACACCAAGTGAAAGAGAAAATTTTATTCCCAACAACAAGGACATCCCTTATGCTTGGTTAATTGTATAACCATTCAAGTTACCAATGAAGGTGGAAATCATATCCCCATTGGTAGATCTAATGACACCACTTGCAACAACCTTTTCCCTTCTTGCAAATCCATCAAATTTAAGCTTGTACTAGCCTAGGTTTGGTGGTTTCCACTAGGTGTGCCTCCTTGTCAATCTTTTGCAACTATCAAACCTGGCATAAGCATTAGGTAATTCCTATTTTCTTTCCATCTTATCATAAAGAGAGGTGAGGGGATCCATAGGATGGGCACTTCTAGGTGGTGACCGATAAATTTTCCTTAAACAATTTCCAAAGGGTTCTAAAGACTTCCTTGACCGAATCTTCCACACCTCTAAAGATTCTATTGTTCCTTTCTCTACACAAACTCCATCCCAAGTGGGGGGAATATGCCACCAAAGTTGTTTTTCCAAAGGATTATGAGTAGGTCCTCTCCATTCAATAAAAAATTGTTGAATAGTATTATTACTTGCCCATGGTATTTCAAGTTTCATCAACACTTTTTGCCATAACTCATAAGAAAATTGGCAACGGAGAAGAATATGAGAAATAGATTCTTCATCATGCTTGTAGAGAATACACCTATTGGGTAATTGAAATCCCCTCTTAATTAGGTTATATTGAGTTAGGATTTTATTTCGCATGGTCATCCACCAAAATAATTTTATTTTGGCAATCAACTACGAATCTCATATCTTCCTCCACCACTCTAAAGAGTTTTCATTTATCATCAACAAATTGTAGGCTGATCTAACTGAAAATTCCCCCTTTTGATCCTTACTCCAGATGAATTTGTCCCCTCTTGAAAATAAAGGAATTTTGACCTTCCTTATCATCATTTGCAAATCTACCACCTTATGTATTAGATTAGGTTAGTTTTGATAGCATTAAGCAAGATTCTTCCAGCATTTTAAAGGGGATATATATAGTCAACAACTTGTGTACCAAAAAAAATCTTAGCATAATCATACAGGCATTTGAAGTTCTAATTACAAGTCAAAGGTATGTCCTTAATCCAAACATCCTCCAAAAATTGGATTAAGTTGTTGGCAAGAGCCACTGTTCTAGTGAATATTGGTGCATGATAGATGTTTAGGGGTTGTTATTGATGGCAAATCAATTCGTAGATCACATCCAATGTACATAGAATTGGTTTACTAGAAGTCACTTTGTTCATAAGGCATAAGTTTGGAAGGTGGAACATAGTAACCGGTAGAGAATGAGATCATGGTGCACATATTGTCATTGGTATTGTATTTTTGGTTGTGGTGATCAAGACAGTTGGTTCAAGGTTTGAGATAGATTAATTTGTGATCCTGGTATCAGATGTTGAATTGTGTACAAGTTTAGAGCTCTGGTATCCGGTAACTTAGTTAGGGCATAGCTATTTTGGTGTAATGTGTGTTGTGGATTTGTCAGGATGATTATGGTGATTGGTTTCATATTTGAGGTGATTGGGCTGACTTATGGGAAGCATTTTATTATCTTGTTTTCATTTGAATTTGGATTTATGAATGGATTGAGATGACCCGGTGAAGTACATTTCATGTTGTGTGTTATGCAATTTTTAGAAGCCAACTTAGTAAATGATTCTTTCTTATGGTGTAGATATATAAGATTGATTTGGTTGATCATTTTGTCATGTGTGATGAGCGAAGGAAGTCTATGTGAGAAAATTTATAAGTTTGGTGAATATTTTGGTGCTCCATTGTGTGATAGAGTAGTATTACAGAGAAGAATGATAGATCAGTTGCATGAGACAATCAGAGTCTAACCAGAATTGTATTCTGGCATAGTTAGATGCTACACTTCATCTCATTTATCATTGTAACCATTTTGTAATATCTTATAAGGAAATGATCCTTCCTCTAGGTTGTATCCCTTTTGTAAATGAGTAGTGAGCTCTTGGCAGTGTGCCAGAATGCAAGTGTATTCCCCTTTTGTAATATTGTTCCACTACTAGCCATAGTATAATACTATTGTGGGTACTCAATCCCTCTGTGGTTTTTCCTTTTCCAAGTTCTCATGTAAAAATCTTGGTGTTATGGTTGTGTGGTTAATTTTTTTATGTTTCTGTACTTTGATTACTTTCTCATGCATCTGGTGGTTTAAGAATTAGATTAATAAGTCTGCAAATTATACAACACTGATTCACCCCCCCTCTCAGTGTTCATTGATTCCAACATAAACACCCATTTCCAACTTGCCATTTTAGACTAGATTGGATGAGGTTGTACACTTCATAATATTATTCCATATTTTTTATCCACTTAGATATCATGGAGTAGAGAGGATTCTATAGAAATATTTAAAATTGAGATACTTAGCACTCATGATTTTGCACCAATTAGAATTGTTGAGCACTAGTTTCCAACCCATCTTTTCTAAAAGGGATTTGTTAAGAAGAGTTATTTTTCTAATTCACAACCCTCCCCATCTCTTTGGTTTACAGACCATGTCCCAATTCAGTAGGGTCATTCTCTTTTTATCCTTCACACCTGTCCAAAAAAATTTCCTCTATATTCTTTCAAGTTTGTCATCCATAGTACTAGTAATCTTTAATATAGAAAGAAAATAAGTAGGGATACCTTGAAGCAAAGTTGCAAGTAGCCAAAGCTTCTCGACATTGCTAAAGAGGTTTTCCTTCCACCCCACCAACTTCTTTTGCACTTTCCAAAATTGTATTCCAAAAATTCAGAGTCACATCAGTAAGAGGAAGGCCAAGGTATGTTGTAGGGAGTACAATATTCTAACAACCTAGGATTTCTTTAATTTTATTTAGCAAGCCCTCTTTAGTATTGAAAAAGTATATATTTGGGAGTTCTTCTATTGTTGAAGCCAGGGAATGGAGAGCCTTTCTTATTGATTATGCAAAGGCTTTAGGACATCATATCAACTATGAAAATGGTGGAGGCAACCTTAACACCTTGAAGTCTACCCATACTCACAAGATTCAAAAAAATTATTCCCAAGGCTTTAGCAAGAATGATAAATAAGTATGAGGACAATTTGTCTCCTTGTTTAATGCCCTTGGAAGATCCAAATCCCCTTGAGACTCCATTAACAATTACCAAGTATCTAACTATTTCCACACATTTTGTAACAAGGTTGGTTAGTCTTTCATGGAACCCCAACCTCCTTAAAAATTTAAATAGAAATTCTGAGGTTACCCTATCATAGGCCTTAGAGATGTCAAGTTTGAGGACCATTCTTGACATGGAACATCTTTTCATAGAGTGGATAATTTCATGAGTAGTAACTACAACATCTAATATTTATCTCCCTCTCACAAATTGTTTTTGATTACAATTGATAAATCATCCAAAAAGGGTTTGATTCTATTCACCAAGACTTAAAAAAAATCATGTAGATTGTGTTGCAGAGTCTGATGGGTCTAAAGTCCACAAGGATTTTAGGCTCTTGAATTTTTATACTTAAGGAAATAAAGGTGTTGTTGAGTCTTTTAAGAAATTTCCTGGTTTTGAAAAAATCTCTAGTTGTCATAGTTACATCATATCCCACAAATGTCCCAAAATTCTTGGAAGAAAGTCAGTAGGAAACAATCAAGATCTAGAGCCTTATAAGCACCCATAGAGAAAAAAATAGTCTTTAGTTCATGTTCAGTGATTGAGGTAAGGATCTGGTCATTATTAGCAGGATTGAGTTCCCTTGGAAAAAATTGCAAAATTTGTTCCTCCAGGACATGATATCTTCCTCCACCATCTTCTCTATAAGAATTGCTAAAGTAGTCAACTTCCATACCTCCCAACTATGAGTCCTTAGTAATTTCGCGGTTCAAATCATTTCTCAAAATCTGAATGGTATTCCTTTTCCAATGTTTGCTTGCTAATATGTGGAAAAAGGCAAAGGTCATGTCTCCTTCTTTCAATAATTGCACCCTGGACCTCTACTTCCAATAAATTTATTCTTTCTCAAGTTCTCCTTCCATTTTCCTCTCAAATTTTCTTCTTCTGCATGGGTTGTTTGTGAGTAATCACCCTTATCTATCAACTCCTAGATAGCCTCCAGTTTGGAGTTGATTTCTATCTTTTGAATGAAAATATCCCCAAAAGTAGCTTTATTCCAACCTTTCACCTATTTTATAATTAAATCTAGTTTCTAGGAGACCCAAAACATGGTTGAACCCTAAACAGGAGTACTCCAATTCTGGACACAATTCTTAAAGTCTAGATGTGAATCCCACATAATTTCATAGCGGAAGGGAAGAGGTTTTCTTGGGGGTCTGTCAATCCAATGCAGAAGCACAAGCTTATGGTCTGTCACTATTCTAGAAAGGCTTTCAAGCTTGGTATTACATCTAATGTCCCAGTTAGCAGAAACAAGGAATCCATCAAGTTTAACATGAATTATATTATTCCCTTTCTACTTTTTATATCGAGCGAAAGTTTGTCCCATCAATTGAATGTCAAAGAGGTCGGCCCTACTGATGAAGTCAACCTTGTTAGACATGCTATCAGAGAAATCTATAACTACACCCATCTTCTCCAAGGGGAACACAAGTGAGTTAAAATCTCCAACCACCATCCATAATAAATCTAGATCATCAAGAATAAAACCAGAGATCTCCTCCCAAACCTCCTAATGCCCAGAGTAGGTGTTAGGGGCATACACATTGATTAGGTGCCATGAATAGTTTGTCAAGTTAAACATAATAGCTAAATAGTTTGGTGAAAAGGAGAGAAGATCCTCTTTTAGGTTTTTGGGGTCCCCAATGGTGAACACACCCCCTGAATCTCCATTGGCACCACTAATGAAGAAGGAAGACCTAGCCATATTATATCAACAATAGTGGAAAAGGTGTCAATAGTCATCTTCACTTCCTACAATAAGAGAATCTCAATTTTCCTTTTAAAGATATAGTTCCTCAACGCATATTACTTTTGAGGATTATTCAACTTGAGATGTATTTTATTTTTAACATTTGGATGTTGCATCAAGGGTCCTTTGCCTCCCATTGACGATTTCCCTTGCTACCTCTTTTCACCTTGAGAGACTTTGTGAAGGGCAACCAATTTAATTTTCAACACCCACATTGATTTTCTTAGCTTTGGTCTTTCTTTTTTGGGTTGTCCATTCTTCCTCATCCATAGGAAACTGATTGCTTACATCCGGGGAAAGGAAGGGCTTTTTGGATTCAAGGGTCTCTTTCTTCAATGGAGAAGGTTTAGTCCTTTTAGATACAAAATTACTACCAAGAGTTGTTGAATTCTCTCCTGTAGCTTTTCCAACACTTTGAGTAGAGAAAATTTATCCATCATCTAGGTGGATCGTCTTTTCAGGGGGTTTTAGCTCCCCTTCCAAAGATAGGGCTAACTTCTCAAGAGAAATTTTCTCCTTAAAGGGGGTAGTGGTTTTGTTTGGAGTTTCCATTATTTTTAGAATTCCATCTATTAATGGATAGTCATTAGATCCATCCTTTGAGACTTTCCCATCACTCTTTTTTTCCTCAATCATAGGGGGGAGTACATTTCTCCTTCAGCTTTAATTTCTTCTCTAGGGGGGCTCTGCACTCTGAAATCACATGCCCTAGTTTGGAGCACCTTTCACAATAAACCATGGCATTCTCATAAACTAGTGCCTAGGTCCATTTCCACACCTTTGATTGTAATGTTATGAAATTTGGGAGAGATTTTTTAACAACATTAACACAAAACCAAGAAAATACTAACCTAGACTTCTCCTTGGTCACAAAATGTACCTCCAATCCACCTAAAGATTTGCTTATCCTAGAATTTCAACAAAAGTCCTAGCATCCTAACCCACACTGCTGTAGTCTTGTTGAGATAAGTAGCAAGTTCGAACCCTAGTTTCCACCTACATAGGGATAGATAGTTATTTCGATATACCCAAGAACCAACAAGAACCAATGATAGGTCCTCCTCAGCTATGAACTTAAATAGGAAAAGTCCACCAGGCATAGTGGTCAATGTCACACTTCCTTTCAAAATCCATCTATCCACTACCCATCTTCTCAACATATCAATTGTTGGGTTGAATGAGAAAAAATTACCAACCAATGTGTTGTGCATTGATGATATGATACGTCCAACCATAGAGTTAGGAAAATGAATTTCAAGTCCTTCCTCATTTTGTAAGAACTCTTGGATTATGTTTTGGACTATTTGATCCTAATTCCTATTAACCAATGCACCCTTCCAATTATTGGGTTTTGGGATTTCATTTTGGTGTGCATGTGCATCCGTGTCTGCTCATTTGCATGCACCATCATTATCAACAAGGGAGGAATCCGCATGACCCCCAATTTGAACTCTCGGTGTCACCATAGTAGGGTCCACCAAACGTGTGACAACTGTGTTGGGAGGAAGGTCCACAGGTGGAGGGGTAGGTACCCCTCCATTGTTAGCCACAATGTGCAAACTAGATATCCTGTTTCACAAATAATACTTTTTTCATAAAAAAATCCTATATATTTGATCACATAAAATGATATGAATAGAATTAGGCAATAAAATTTAAATATTTTTTTTATTATAGATGTAGCATCGTAAATTGTCATCTGGCCAATTCACACCTCAGGTTTATGTCCCTACTTTAGCACATCTCCCCCTTACCTCTTGTCTGGGTACATTCAGTGCCTTAACTCTAACTTTTATGCCTTAAACACCTACCAAATGACTCTCTGGAGGTGTGTCCTCCTCTCTGGGCCTTAATTTTGGCCCCTAATTGAGGAGGACCAAGGTTCCACCAGTGCCCTAGTCCCCCTCTTTGGGGCCCAATTTTCAAGGAGAGGGTGAGACCCATCTCTCCGATAGGAAATGAAGTCAATGGTTCAATATGACCATGGGAGGTTGGTCTAATTGGTAAATTGACCTAGATCCCCATATATAAATGCATTTGATGAACATTATTTCATAACAAGGATTCCATTCAAGGAATCAAGCATTCAAACATTGAATTATTTATCATCAAGCATCTCCAGAGATCTTCAAGGCTGCATTTCCTTCATTCAACCATTGTGGAGCAAATTACAACATTCATATGCAATCATGTGTGTGTGATTAGGGTTTTGTCATGTTCGTGCCATTTCATACAACATATGTGATTATATTTAAGAATCAAAGCATCATTATCAATCATTGCAGATTAGAGGTATATCCTTTCATTATTTTTTTCAGTATTTACAACATTTCATTCAAGGTTAATTCCTAAATCGGGGTTTGCCTAATTCAAACCCCTATTCCCAACCTATTTCCCCTTCTTTTCATGTGTAGGAAGCAGGTACCAAGCTGAGATCTTCGGAATAAGCTTTATTTATAGAGATGAATCAATCCCCCATTGGAGTGCAGAAAGTTTGGAGGACTAGAGCGACCATCACATCGATTACAACAAATCAGGAGCTCCTCCTAGGAACAGGTCTGAATCCTCTTACAATCCTCAGATCTAGGGTCATGGATTTATTTGATGACTGTAGCTTACTATTTGTGCATATTAACATCAATTCCAACTCATTTACCCTAATTTCAGTATCTTCAACAAATCAATTCAAATCAAGGGGGAAAAGGGGGTGCATTCCAAACCCCTTGGAATTAGATCAGCATTCAAACCTCTTAGTTTTAGATCTATCTAATTCCTATGTTTCCCTAATTTAATAGTCCCCAAGTAAAAATTAGTGGTTTTCATACATCTAATGGTGGAAACCCTATTTTTTCACCATTACAATAAATATTTGTATCACATATCCAAAATTAGATCAACCCAATAAACCAAAGTTATAATTGAATCATGATAATCTTTTATTCCAAAACTAGAGAGGTTTGACAAATGAATTTGAGAGTAGAACCAAGTAAGAATTTTCATAAAATCACACTAAGCCAAGAGAGTTGCAATATGTTTACTTCATCTCCTTCATTTTGTCAAACCTAAAACTCAAACAAATGAGGTGTAAATGAAAAAATAAACACTTTGTTTTCTCTTCCTTAGAACTTAAGGTTGTTTTGGGTTGTCCTAAAATCTAAGGGCCCATATTAGTTGTATTCAATAGTGGAGAGTTGATGCACATTCTATTAGTGGATAATTAAATATTAAATTAATTAAAACAAATTTTTTGAAATAATTTTATTTTTACCCCTTAAATATAGTGTTATTGTTTAAAATTTAAAAATTCTCTTTCTATTAAATTATGTAACTATTAATTATAATATTTTAAAGTAAGAAAAATATATTTTTTAGATAAAAAGGAAAGTCATTTCATTTAGCATAGGTATATGTTAGATAACGCTTTATAGTGTAAATAATTGATGTTCTTCCACATTAAATTAGGTGAAGGTTCTCGTTGAAATTTTATCATGTTTAAGCATTTATTTATTCTTTATAAAATTAAATTAATGATGCAACTTGTAATGCCCGCCAAAATACCCTAGAGAAATAAACCAAAATCTACTAACAAAAAGAGAATTTTTTTCTTTTCTTTTAAGATAACCATTACAACTACGCTATTACTAGTATTTATTAATGCAATGTTACTACCATTATTCATCAATGCATCGTTGACTATATACATGAATACATAAATCAGGAATAACATAACCATAGAATCATATTACGCAAGCAGAATAACCATTTAACCATTAACAGAACTCTATATAAACTCATACAATGCAAATCCATTCCCTAGGGTATCTCAATGTCACTACTTGAGAAAATCTTAACACGTCACATATTCATCTTAGAACATCATATTCTATTATCCATCTATTCATTTACTTTCCATACAACTATGACAAATCCTTAATGCATATGCATAACTTAGTCACATAACATACTCTTTAGATTCTTTTAGAAACTACCAAATCAAATACTCCTAGTATCCATTCTTTCATTCATCATAAAAGCAACATAGATAGTATAACCATTCTCTTTAAAAGGACTAGAATATCCTTTAAGTTTTACTATAAATATCTAAGACAAGAAGCTCAATCTCCTAAGAAACATAATCCATCACACCTAAATGATTTCCAATACTTAAACAAAGTCTATAACAACAACTACTAATCTTTCATCTTAAATTTTCCTTAAGGTCATACATACAAATACTATCTCTTTCTTTCACATCAGACTATACTCTAACATTACATAAATGAGTATCCAATAAACCAAAGAATATACAATGAGATCTTATCCTTAAGTACTACATCATATTCCTTTTCAATTACATCAACAAATACATGAAGATACATAACTTAGGGCACATAATCTCATCTACAAATACAAATCATCATGATAAAATGTTTTCTATTCCAAGTACATATAAATTAATTCCAAAGAATATCCACATAATGAAGAATCCAAGAATCCAATCCACGCACGCTAACATCCAAGAAGAAGAATATCCCAGTGGAAGAAGGCATCAAACCACCTGACCATGTGGAATAGGAACCACCCCCCGTGCTAGGAGATGACATGGGGTTCCAACACTCACTCAAGACCTAGGTTTACACCTAACAACAATGGGACTCAACATAGCGTATAATGAACTCAACACATCAATAATCACATGACAACACAAGGTTGAAATCAACAATAAACTCTTCCAGAGGCGTACACTAAATCAAGGCATATGGACATGGTCACATGTAGGAAAGGAGTATCATCACATGTTGTCCTCATGTAGAAGGGAATATGGCCATCCTTAATAGTCATGCTCCTACGTGTTATCCTCACAAAGAAGGTAGATATGCACCCATAGTAGATTGTTAATCCTAGAGGATCTAGTTAATACTGAGAGGGGGGTGAATCCGTATTAACAAAAACTGAAACTTTCAACACCAAAACAAACTTATCTCATATCTGAAAACATTCAACACTTAAACCAATTATTCATAATAGATTTCCTTATCAGATCTAGATAATCATTTCCTCTTATGCAAACTTATTAATCAGATTAGCCATCAACTCAATAGTAGATCTAAAAACACTATTACCAACTTATTAATTAATCAGAATGCTTCATCAACCATTTAACCATCAATATCAGTAACCACTTTAAGATCTCTGATAAACAAACATAAACTATCTTAATCGGTAATCAGAAATAAAACATGAACATCACAAGAAAAGAATTCTACACATGAACACTATGATTTTCATGTGGAAACCCAAATAGGTAAAAATCACGATGGTAATTGGTACCCACAAATATTTTGCACTCTTTTGGAATGCGCCTTGTTAAGAGCCAAGCTTGGTTAGAAGCTTAAAATGATGCACTGTTAGGACAAGACCCTAGGATTCACTCGGTTAAGTGATTTACCTCAACCTTGTTAGGAGCTTTGATCTATTAAGAGCAACCTTGCAAGAAGATTTAGAACTCATATATTGAGTCACCTGGTTAGGGGATTGTAAAATGTGAGTCCTATTAGGACCTACTCGGTTAAGGGATTTTAGTTGTTGTAATTTTTAAAGAACAACAATGAATGATTTGTGTATAGAACTCAATTGATTTCTTGATCAGATCTAATTAAGTTATAAGTTTGCATCACTCTGGCAAATCTTATCACACACCCTAGTTTGGCTTCACACACTTCTCAAAATCATCGACACTTCAAAACAACAACCTTACCGACATAAATAACCTTTACAACTAGGTCAGCATCAAAAACTACAAGACTTACTACATAGATCATCACAGATCTTTACAACTCATTACAGATCATCATATGGATAATTACAATCTGATGCTCTGCGAAAAGGATTGTTAGGAAACACACCAACACAAGGCAAACAAACATTAGTGGTAGTATCATAAATGAAATACAAAAGAAACTACTATCCTAAGCATACATATCAAGAGAGATATCAAACATTTAATGGAAAGCATGCAAAAATAGAAGAAAGACACAAGACCCCTCCAAATGCTTGCCAATATGTTCATAGTTGATCCTCCCTTGTTCCTCTCCTCTCCAAGTTCCACATGACTATAGCTCTCCACTTTGCACTACTATGGAAGTCTTATGGAGATTCAAGATTTATGAAAATGATTAAAAGATTATGCAAATGCAAGCAAACTAGCTATGAGAAAGCACCTAATTAAGCTATATTAATTTTAACCAAAATAACAATGTAGATTATGAATTTCTCCTAAAATGCTCTTCTTAAATTCACTATAGATTAGATGCATACAAGATTTCAAGATCTGGTTTATGAAGGAATAAGCTCTATTTATAGGAAAAATAGATAAATGGATGGTTGAGATTGAGTAATCTCAACAAGGGTCAGGATTGATGGGTTTGTGATCCATGTGAGGGTTTTCAACCCAATCCCAGGATGAAAAATGTTAACATGAGATGGCTTGAGAGGAGAGGGAAGAAGCATTAAATGCTTGAAATGACATGAAGGTTAGTTTGGGAGGTAAGGTTAGCCTTGAGTTGAATAAATAAAACCATTATCCAATTAATAATGCCTTTATCCAATGGATAAACTCTTGTGCAAGAGTTAGTGGAGATAACCATGGTCAAAGCAATGAATGCTTGAAGAGACCCATGAGTTAAATGGAGGTTAAGTTAGAGGGAAAGTCTCTAATCATGTGAGTGAGTTGATTTAACCATTAATGGTCATGTAAGATCCATAAATGGTTATCTAAGAACCATTAATGGTTTGGAAGACTTTAGGGGTTAGCTTGTTGGATATATAAAACATTAAATGTTTTTCAAAGACTTTAAAGGCTTTGAGAAGTGACTTCAAGTTGCTTAGGAATGTGACAATAATTAGGGGATGGGTTTAGGATAATTAGGAATGGTTTAGAAGAATCTAGAATGGGTTTAGGATGCAAGTGGGTTTGGTGGGTGAGGGAAAATAAGATTTTAATTAAAATAAAATTACTTTATTTCAACTATATAGGTGCAACTTGCATTTGCAGGACAATGCAAGTGAGGGGTAGTTTAGGGATTTACCATCGGAGTACCAACCAGTTTACAATCCTCTATGCCAAATGTTTTCAACACCTCTTTGACATACTTACTATGAAAGATAAAAATTCCACCATCCAATGAAAAAATTAATTTTACCAATAAGAAACATCTCAAATTCCTTTTTCATATCCTCAGCAAAATCCATGCATAAGTCATCATTACCACCAAAAATTATGTCATCCATAAATACTTCAGCTATCAATACTTTCTCTCCATCAATCTTTAGATATATGTTACTATCCTCACTAGTACACTAAAATCCTATCTTGATCAAGTGTGCATGAGACCTTTCAAACCATTCTCTTGGTGCTTGCTTCAATCCATACAGTGCCTTATGTAGTTTGCAAACCATATCTTTGTCTTCAGACAAAGCAAATCCATCTGGTTGTTCTATGTATACTTCTTCTTCAAGGATGTCATTAAGAAAAACTGATTTAACATCCATTTGATAGACTTTAAATCCTTTACATGCAACATAAGTAAGTAGAATTCTTACTTCTTCTAATCTCGCCACAGGTGCAAAGTTTTTACCATAATCTTCTCCTTCTTCTTGTGCATATCTTTCCCAAACCAATCTTTCTTTATTTCTCACAACCTTGCCTTCTTCATTTAACTTGTTTCTAAAGACCCATTTAGTTCCAATCACATTCTTGTCTTTTGGTCTAGAAATAAGTGCCCATGTCTTGTTCTTCTCTATTAGATCCAACTCCTCATTCATCGCATTAATCAATCATCATCCTTTAATGCCTCTCTTACTATTTTTGGATCAATAGTAGAAATCAAATAGGAATTTTCTTTGATTTTCCTCCTTGATTGTTCTCCAACATTTTTATCTTCAATTATTTGTTCTTCTGAGTGATTTAGCCTGACATACCTTGGAATAACTAGTTCCATTATTGTGCTTCATTCTTCATGTTCTTTATCGCTCTCTGCATTTACCAGTTGAGCACCTATTTCTGGAACATTTTGCTCATCAGTCTTCTGCACTTTTGGTTCTATAAACACAAGTCTTTCTCCATATTTCTCAGGCTCAGATCTGCTGGTCTCTCCAGATTTCTCAAAGAGTTCATCTATCTTCACATTAGCACTCTCAATGATCTTCTTAGTTCTCTTGTTATAACATTTAAATGCCTTACTGTTTGTAGAGTAACCAAGAAAAATGTCTTCATCACACTTAGCATCAAACTTTTCAGTGTAATCATCTCTCTTAATATAACATTTACTCCCAAAATTTTTTCTAATAACTTACACTAGGAGTCCTTCCATGCCATAATTAATAAGGTGTTTTTTTATTACCTTTTTTCACAAGTACCCGGTTCAAAGGATAAACAACAGTGCTGATTGATTCTCTCCAAAATATCTTCGGTACTTCACCTTGAATCATCATGGTTCTAGTAGCTTCAACAACTATTCTATCCATTCTCTCTACTATCCCATTATGTTGTGGAGTTCTAGTAGCTGACATTTGTCTCTTAATTCCATGTTCATCACAGAACTTCACTAACTCATCAGAAGTAAATTCACCTCCCCAGTTAGATCTCAAACATTTTAGATTCTTCTCAATATCTTTCTCAACAAGAGCTTTACATGCTTTAAACTTATTGAATGCCTCAGACTTTTCTCTCAAAAAAGTTACCCACATCATTTTAAAATAATCATCAGTAAAGATCATAAAATACTTATCACCAAAATAGCTCTTAGTCCTCATAGGACCACAAAGATCAGTATGAACCAAATCAAGAATATTCTTTGAAGAGAAAGACTTACTCTTATAAGACATAGATGTCATTTTACATATTTGACAATCCTTTCATAGCACATTGTTCAGTTTCACAAGCTGGGGCAAACCTCTCGCAATAATTGAATTACAAACTTTAATCAAATTGTCAAAATTGACATGAAAAAATCTCTTGTGCCACAAATAGTTGTCTTCAATCTTCACCACCAAACAATCATTTACATTAGTATTCAAATGAAATCGATTACCTCTAGTCTTCTTCCCAATAGCAATCAATTCTCCATTATTTCCAAGAATCCTGCACACTCCACTTTTAAATTCAAATAGATATCTCTAATTATTAAACTATCAAACTCTCAAGAGGTTATGGTTTAGTCCTTCAACCCAAAAGGAATCATCTGCATTACTCTTCCCATTTAATGAAATTGATCCTTTACCTTTAACCATGCAGGGAGAGTTATTGCCAAATCTTACAAAATCTCCATCAAACTCTTCAAGGGATAAGAACTTACTTTTGTCACCAGTCGTGGTGTGAGCAACCACTATCTATTATCCGTGTGAGACACCAAAGTGTTCTCATCAGTCATATCCTCCTTTATAGCAATAAATACTATCTCCTCATTTTCATCTTCTTCTGATTCATCATCGATCACACCTTCATCCACTCCAACATAACAATGTTTCTTGCCTTTTCCTTTGAATCTCCTAAAATTCTCTTTCTTATCATTGTTAGGGTATTTAACAGATATATGTCCAATTTTACTCCAAGAGAAACACTTCAAGGGTAATTTACCTTTTCCTCTAGGGAATCTTTTAGCCAGTAATGCTTCAAGTTCCATCAGATGATCTTCATCAGCCATGACTAGACCTACAGTCATGATTATGACAAACATCCTTTCTTTTCCTTGTTGATGTACCAGTTACAGAAGCCTTAAAAGAAGATTGAGAGGATTTGAAAACACTATTATCAAAACTGTTTAGTTCAAATGCAGTTAACTTTTCAATCAGAGAATCAAAAGTGACTTTATCTTTTGCAATGGGTCTCAGTTCTTGAATAGCAGACACTCTAATATAATACTGCGGTAAAAGAGTTCTAAGAATTTTACTAACAATAATATCATCTTCAATCTTACCTTTGGCACTCTTTATACCACCTCCAACTTCCTTAATTCTTTGTCCATATTGAGCTATGTTCTCATTGTCAACCATTTTCATATCATCAATTTTTCCTCTCAAACTCTCTTCCTTTTCCCTTTGTACATGTTCATCTCCTCCATAAATTAAATTAAATTTCTCCCATACCTCATTTGTAATTTCTAATCCATGAACATCAATATACTCAGAGTCAAACAAAGTACTTACAATTGCTTCAAGAGCCTAAATGTTTTCTTGTTGATCTTTGAGTTTATCTAGTGTCAAGGGACTGGTAGTAGAAGCAAAATACTTGGTTATCACATGATTCCAGTACTATGAACCCATTCATTTAATGTAGATCTTCATCCAATCACTCCATATCTGGTAGTTGTCCTTGGTAAACTTGGGACCCTCCATCATATTTCAAAGAATATTTCCCTCAAGTTGTTGGGATTTCTACACACAGAGGACCAATGCTCTGATACCAATTTTTAATCCTAGAGGATTTGGTTAATACTGAGAGGGGGGTGAATCGGTATTAACAAAAACTAAAACTTTCAACACCAAAATAGACTTATCTCAGATCTAAAAACATTCAACACTTAAACTAATTCTTCATAACAGATTTCCTTATCAGATCTAGATAACCATTTCCTCTTATGCAAACTTATTAATTAGATTAGCCATCAACTCAACATCAAATCAACAAACACTATTACCAACTTATTAATTGATCAGAATAATTCATCAAAAATTTAACCATCAATACCAGTAAACACTTTAAGATCTCTGATAAATAAAAATAAACTATCTTAACCAGTAATCAAAAATAAAACATGAACATCAGAAGAAAATCATTCCATACATGAACACCATGATTTTCACGTGAAAACCCAAATAGGGAAAAACCACGGTGGGAATTGGTACCCACAAATATTTTGCACTCTTTCAAAATGTGCCATGTTAGGAGCCAATCCCGATTAGAAGCTTACAATGATGTCATGTTAGGAGAAAACCCTGTTAGGAGTCATCTAGTTAAGGGATTTACCTCAGCCTTGTCAGGAGCTTTGATTTGTTAGGGATGGCCAATAGTATCCAGTGCACATGATTTTCTTTGCTTAGGAAGGACCACTTGAGTGAGCCCCACAAATTCCTTCATGTACCTCTTTCAAGGCCTTTGTTATCTCATCTTTTTCTAGACATCAAAGGAGAGTACCATCAAGACTTCACTGGTATAGGGTGTCGGCAATGATGGTGTATCGAGTGGTTTAGCGGATGAAGGTTTTTCGTTGGTTATTGGATTGGTTGGGAGGAAGTGTGTGATCATGGAGGTAAGTGAAGAAATCACTATACCATGGGGATTCAGAACCGACAAGACAACATATCATTTAAGTTTCGGGGATATCATACGCGAGGATCCAAAGTTGTTCTACCAAGAACTCGTAGCGTGTTCAATTTTAGCCATTACATCAGCAACTCGATTTTGATCTCTAGGTACTTGCTCAAAGGTGATAGTTGTAAATGATTCTTTGTAACTATCCACCTTCCTTTTATATGACATGAGCTTATCATCCTTAGGTTGGTACTCATCGGTGAATTGTCGGATGACTAGCCGAGAATCTCCATATACCTGTAGCCCTTTGAGATGCCATTGTATAACCAATCTGAGTCTTGTGATCAAGGCCTTGTATTCTACTATACTATTGGTGTATGGGAAAGTGAGCCTGTATGACTTTGGGATGTTGTCACCTTGAGGTGTGATGAAAAGAATGCCTACCCCCGAGCCATGTCTAGTATATGAGCCATCAAAATATAGCTTCCACGGTTGTGTCGTTGTGATCATGAAGATCTCTTCATTTGGAAAATTGGAAACAAGAGGATGGTCACCTATGAGGGGTGCATTGACCAACTAATCTGCAATAAATTGCCCCTTGATAGCCTTCCAATCCACGTACTCAATGTTAAGTTCACTCTGAATCATAACCCATATGGCCAAGCGGCCTGTTAATGCTACCTTGCTGAGTAGGTATTTGAGTGGGTTGATTTTGGTGATGAGTTGTACCTTGTGTGTTAACATGTAATGCCTCAATTTGGTGGCTGCCAAAATTACTACTAGGCAAGCTCACTCAATAGGTGTGTAATTGAGTTCATAGCCGACCAATGTACAAGAGATATAGTATATGACACATTCTTTTCCTTCTGCATTGTGTTGTGCCAACAGTACTCCTAATGCCATATTTGTAGCTGAAATATATAGCAATAGAGGTCTACTTGGATCTGGTGGGATCAACAAGGGTGTATTCATGAGGTAATCTTTAAGCATTTGGAATGCTTGCTGGTAATTTGTATCCCATTGAAAATGGGTATTCTTGTGTAATAGATGCATGAAGGGGTGACACTTATTAGCCAATTGTGCAATGAATCTCTGAATTGATTGTAGCCACCCTTGTAGTGTCCTTAATTGACTGATGTTCTTGGGAGGTGGCATATCCATGATTACTTTGACTTTTGTCAAATCTACTTCAATGCCCTTGCTTGAGACAATGTATCCTAGGAGTTTCCCAAAGGTTACTCCAAAGACACATTTCTTTGGATTTGATATTGCTCAAATCTGTTGAAGATTTGACCCACTATTTCCATATGACCTTCTCTTGTTAGGGATTTAGCGAGTAAATCATCGACATAATAATCTTCCATTATAGTGTGCATTAGGTGATGAAAGATGGTAGTCATAGCTCTTTGATAGGTTGCCCCTACATTTTTTAGACCAAATGGAATCACATTCCAACAATAGGTTCCCCATGGGCATATGAAAGCAGTTTTATGTTGATCCTCTGGAACAATCTTGATCTGATTGTACCCTGAAAAGCCATCCATAAGAGAAAGCATTGCATGACCTACTGTGAGATCGACGATCATGTCGATATTTGGTAAGGGGAAGTCATCCTTAGGGCATGCCTTATTTAAATCTCTAAAGTTTGTGCAGATATGGATGCCCACATTAGGCTTGCCGATAGGTACAATGTTGGAGATCCAATCTGCATAATCGATTGGTTGGATGAAACTGACATCTAAGAGCTTTTTGAGTTCTGCCTTAACAAGTACAACGATCTATGGGTGCATCTTTCTGAGTTTTTGTTTTACAGGTTTAGCTCCTTTTGCCACGGTTAGGTGATGCATGACCAAATCAGGATCTAAGCTAGGCATGTCGGCATAAGACCATGCGAAGTTGATTTGATGCTTTTGGAATAATTCCACAAATTTTGGTTGTTCCTCTAGAGTTAGTAGAGATGCCAAATGTATTTGGTGAGAAGTCTCAGGGGTCCCCACATTGAATTCTTTTGTTTCTTTGATTAGGATCATTGATCTCTCCTAATTTTTACTAGAGGGGAGGATGTCAAACCTTTCATCTGTAGGCACCTCAGAGAGGTTTTCACCATTGGATACACTCTTTCTTTTTACTTATTTGGGATCAACAAGTGCCACAGTGTGGTTTTCACTAGAAGATCCATGTTTTATTGTGATGTTTTTGCAGCTGAAAGTTTTGGCATCTTCCCCAAAGTACGTTGTGCTATTAAATTTGATGGCAAATCCAGCTTTGTGATCCTCGCTTGGTATGTGATCTCGTATTTCTAAAAAGTCAATGAGTGCCTCATCATTTTGGAAGTGATAAAGACATGGGGGATTTGGCTGGTTCTAGTCTATGAGTTCAGGGTGGATGATGGGCATGACCTCATCAATTAAGTTGAGTTTAGAGGAGGTATCAATGAGGGTTAATTTAGATGAGTGAAGTTCATCAATGGTACTCTCCTTTTTAGATTCTGGTGTTGGATTTGATGTAGGACCTGTGGAAGGTGCTTCTTGCTCACGAACCCAAAAGGTTTTAATCCAGGCCTCTCCATAGACTGGAATATCTTTACAAGGTGGGGGAGGTGATGTGTCTTCTTTGTCTGAAGTATTTAGATTCACTGAATCAAATTCCCACTCATGCGAGTCGGTCTCTGAATCACCCTCTAGAATCCAATTACTATACCATGCTAGGATATCTTTTGTATTGAAGAGTGTATTGGTCACGGGTTTGTGCACTTTGATAGGTGAGATTACTGGTAGGATTATTGGTGTTGTTGGAATAGTTGGTATGACTACTATTACTGATGAAAGTATCAGTGTTGTTGATGTTGCTGTTGGGATTATTGGTGTTGTGGATACAGTTGGTATGACTGTTGTTACTGATGGGATTATCAATGATGTTGATGTTGCTGCTGGGGTTATTGGTGTTGTGGATACTATTGGTTCCACTGCTCCTATTCTTAGTTTAATAGGTGTGATTGGTACAACTGTTGGGACTATCAGTGTTGCAGATATAATTAAAGATGGCCTTTTGGGAGTAACTGGTTGATACATGGGTTTGTTGGGTTTGCCTTTGAATCTGAGCTTAGGAAGATATTCCTTTTGAAACTCGAGTCTTGTTTTATCTTTGGGTTTCAACTCAAGTTGCAAGGGCTCATGTCATCTTTGTTTGTAGTGTCCCAAAGCACTGTGGCCATCATAGCCCATTCTTTGCATGATAGTGAGGCCTTTGCCATATTTGTTAGTAGGAAGCTTAGCCTTTGGGATTTCAGTGTTGATAGGGTCTTTGTAGATCCATTCTGCTAGGTCCTCATCTTTGGTTTCCTCTTCCTGACTTTTTCTAGGGATGAATTGCACCAAAGTACATCGTGGCTTGGTTAGTGGTGGTTGAAGCAAATTTTGAGGCTTGCCATAAGTTCTAGGGGAAGTGGGTAAGTGCCCAACACAAAAGAGTTGGATTAGATTATATTCCCCGGGACCTTCCTCAGCCATTTTCATTTTCAACTTCTATTATTTTGGTATAGGGGTGATTGAACTAGAAAGAGAGGCTGGACTAACATAGGATGTGGAAGGGATAGCTTCTTTGTTGTTAGGTACAATGATCTCTGCCTGATGGTTAATATTGTTACAATATGCAAATGGATTTGCATCACCAAGGATTGTGATTTCTACACTATTATGGGGAAACTTGATACACTGATGATAGGTGGATGGAACGACTTGCATGGTGTGTATCCAAGGTCTTCCTAACAAGAGATTATATGGTAGAGAAAGGTCCAGAACTTGACAGATGGTGTACTTCACCATTGGGCCCACTCTGATAGGTAATACAACAACTCCTTTAGAAGAATGCTTAGCATCATCATAGGCCTTAATGGTTATCTTTTTGCTCGGATCCACTGATTCTACTGCATATCCCAATGTTGTGACCAACTGTAAGGTGCATATATTTAGGCCAACTCCATTGTCAATCAAGACTCGCTTGATTCTATGTTGGTTTACAAATCCTTCAATGTGAAGGGATGCGTTATGTGGTTGTTGGAATGAAGTGTTGTCACTTTCAGAAAAAGTGAGGCATGGTGATAACCTAAGACTAACAACCATGGCTTGAAATTGATCTGTGTTAAGGTTGTCTATGACTGACACTTCTTGGAGAGCTTGATCCAAGATTGTTTTGTGTGGAGGGGATAAGTGCAAAAGCTTTAATATGGATATGAGTGTGGGCATTTTTTCCAATTATTCCACAAGATTACATTGCTTGGGCAAGGATGTCGTTCCTTGTGGTGTTGCTTGAATGGTAATTTTGCTATGACGCGTAACAACGTTGCATGCAGGATTTGGATCTTTGATGGTGAGAGTTGCAACTTGTTCATCAGCGTCATAGAGGTGATTCATAGTATAATTATAGGCAGCTTGAGTATAATTAGTTGTATTAGCTATGTTTTAACCTGAGGTGGCAGGATCCCTTTGATCATGTGATGGAAGTGGATTATTGAACATTAGATGATCGCCATTTGATTTTTTAGGGTCATGTCCTTCTATTTCAATTTCTCCTCTGTCAATAAGATCTTGAACAAGATCTTTCAGTCAATGGCAATTGCTCATCTTATGTCCTTTTCTTTGGTGGAATTCACAATGTTCATAATCTCTCCTAAGGGTGTGTATGTGTGTTTGGGTTTATAGTGTTGTTGTCATTGTCTTGGTTCCTCTTGTGGCGCATTGCAACCTTGATTTTGTGGATGAGTGATGCTGTTGTTTTTAAGAGGGGGATTTTGTCCTACAAACCTAACCACGAGTTGTGCAATTTTTACTATTCATGCATCCACAACTCCATCATTGACAATGTTCTTGTTCTTGTTCCAGAAATTGGGTTTATCACTATTATAACATGGATGAGGACCATCTTTTGGTTCATTGTAGATTTTGATAAGTCCCTTTTTGATAAGGGCTCATTCACATTTTAATCCTTGAGTGATCATCTCTTCAAAAGATTCAGTACCCTTCATGTCTAAATGGAATTCCATCTCATCATTCAAGTTGGAAATGAATATTTCCACTAGTTCTTGTTCAGGCAAATGAAGAGAACATCTACTAGACAGTTGCCTCCACCGTTGTAGGAAAGATGAAAACAACTCCCCTGGTTTTTGTTTGGTGTTGCATAGATTTGCCATGGTAACATCTCGTTCTGTGTTATGTGAATAATGAGCGATAAACTTTTGGACTAGTTCCTCGAATGTTCTAATGCCACCTGGTAAATGGGAAAACCATTGTGTGGTTGTGCCTCCCAAACTCTGAGGAAAGAGGCACATTAGATAGGTGTCCTCTTAAGCCACCTCTAAACAAGATGAGTGAAATTATCATATATGATCTGTAGGGTCTCCTTTGCCCCCGTACTTTTCAAACTTAGGTGTTTCAAACCCTCATGGAAAAGGTGGCATATGCATGTTCTTGTCAAAAGGATAGGGACAAATATCGTTAAGTGAAAACTGGGTAGTCTTCACATCACTATTAAGTTGTTGAGCGAGATTCTCAACTTGTTGTCTCAACATGTCTATTTCTGTAGGATGAGGCGGCGGGGCCCTTGATGATTAAGGTCATAGCAGAAATAATCTCTACCCCTTCCACCATCATTACAGCTATGTTGTTATGATGTCTGTCGTATCTGTGCAGTATCAAAATCAGAAGGTAGTTTGGCACCCTCTTGAGCAAGTCTCAGAAAATGAGCATCTACATTGTTTTGAAGGATTTCGTCAAAGAGTATATTGAGCTTGGGATTGTGTTGTGCTCTTTCTATAGCTTTGGAAGTTGGAGTGCTAGGATCTTCATCATTTGTGCCTCCTCCAAGGGCCTCATGGAAATCATTGAGATTTTCTTCCTCCTCTTCAATCTCTAGTTGTCTAGTTTTTGATCTGGTGTGAGCCATTTTGTTTGAAAGTTTTGACATTTTTGTAATGTATGAGGGATGGTGATGAAATATTTTGAGAGATAAGTGTTTTGTGAAATGTTTAGAAGATGGACCTCTAATACTAAAGGTTGGATGCTAACAAATTTCTCTGTGAATTGCTCTTGTGTTTTCAACAATTTTGATGTGATAAGGTATAGCAAGGTTTGAGATGTGTTACAAACCAAGCTACCCAGCAATGAGAGGATACACTCATAAACTAGTTTTAACTTGCATAGAAATGCCTCTTAGGATGATTGATCCTAGATGTAGAGACACCCTAAGAAGTGATTTGTTGGTTTGATTTAAGCAATATTTAAAATAACTTAGGACAAGACCTTTTTGTGTTTTGAGAGTTGAACGGTTTTGTGAAGGTGAAAGTGGATAGAATATGGACCTCATTAAAAAAATTCTATCACAAAGGGGGTTTCTACTTATTCCTCTCTCTTAGGGGTTGGTGGTTCCCCTTGAGCTACATTGTAGGTGATACAGATTTGTGGAAAGAGAGCATGGCTGATCTTGCCCCCTTTGTTTTTGTGATAACTCAAGGCCCTATACTAAGTAAATGCTCTATTATTCAAAGGCTCATTGTCAAATTCGTTGGATTTTCCTTGAAGATATAAATGCATATGGCGCAAGAAGGCTCTATGTGAGAGCCAAATTTGTCTATTGATATAGAAAAAATTCCTTCTTTTGATAAGAGTTTTTGAACTCAATGGTCTCTTTTTCAATGTAGTCTTTTGATGAAGACTCCTTTTTCTCAAGATGTGAGTGATGGTCATACAATCTTGATACTTGTTTCACTTTGTTGATGTTTGGTTAAGGTTGATGTAAAATTGTGTTGGATGAATACTTGGTTTAAATTTGTTTTGGATTTCTTTGACAAGAAAACTGAACAAGCACACAAGCACAATAATCTTGCCTAAAAAAGGCACAACAGATGTGCGCCTAGATCAACCCAATCATGAACAAAAGCTTGAAGTCAGCTCAAATTTTTATAGGTCTGACACAAGATGAAGACACTTCAAACACACTTTATCCCTAAGGTCAATGGCCAGTTGCAATATTTTCAGCCCACATCTTGATATTTCTTCGACTTTGGTACTACATACCCTATGAATCCCATTGTGGCAGGTAAGGATGTGATATACTAAGTCTTGCATAAGCATAACAAATAGATGATCCCTATGATGGGGGAGTCACCACTTTTATCAAGCTACAAGCAGCCTTTCAAAAAGCCCTGTTTCTACTCAAGGAAATATGTATGGTGAGTATCTTGGGAGCAAAACCATCTATTATCTTGCACTGAACTTTTCACAAATATCCTCAATCAATAGAATGGGTGGGCTTCTATAATAAAAGGTGTCTAGTAATGTTCGATGTTTTTGGACATAAGTTCATTCTGTAGTGACTCACTTAAGAGCCTTGTAACTTGTGGTGGGGCCCATATGTCCTTTCGGCAAGTTACATTGTAGGAACAACTATACCCAAGGGTACAGCTTTTGCAAACACCTGATTTCTATAGCGGCTCGAAGGATTTACTGCGCGAGTTCATTCCCAAGAGTGATGTGTCTTGTAGTACTCCTCCTCAATCAAACTCTTTTTGTACTTATGTTTGACTTCAGTTGATTGTTCAGTGGAGGATTATTATTATATATTGATTCAGAGTTTATGCGATGTTATTTCATGCTTTATCTGGATTTGTGGTGTATGCTTTCATGCAGTATCTCAGTGTCTGTTTATATATATTTATTTATATGTATGTGTGGTTCCTTAGCGCAAGACATTGCAAGTCCAAGTACCGGGTAGGTATAGGGTATCGACTCCACCTGGTATCACAGGTTTGAGCATGCCTTATTTGTCCGACGGGAGTGGAGGAGATAGTTGTGGTACCCTAACTTGACCCACAGTTACACGTGTGTGAGTGTTGTCAATCGTTCATCTTTTCTGTTTGACCGGTATGGGTGTCAGAGTGTTTTAGTGTTTTCATCTTGTGAGTCGTCATTTGAGCATTCCTCATTTTGCATATTTCCATTTATTTGAATAGTTATTTAATTGAGTGAATGATGCTATTTTTGTGTTAGTGTAGTTATTTATTATTATGCTCTTGACATTATTGATTTAATTAAATAAATGAGTTACTAGAATTAAATGGTTAAATTGGCTTATTTTATTGTGTAAAGTTGTATTAAATATTGTGAAAAGAAATAAATGAAGGTCTTGCCATTTAAATTTGGAATGTTTATGTTGAAATAAAGTAATATGAAAATAGAAAATAAAATGTAAATAAAAGCTTTTTCCTTTTTACCTTTCCATTTGACTTTTGTATTTTATTTTGTTGGAAAAGAATTGTTTATGAAAAAATGGTAAATTTGATTGCTTTTACTTTTTAAATAGTTTAATCTGAGTGGCGAAGAAAACTTTTAACCTAGAAAGTTTAGGTTGAAATATATTTTTCCCATATATTCCTGGGAGTTCACAGGAAGAGGGAGGCAGAATTTTGAATGAGAAATTTGGAAAACCATTTTGGAAAAGGAGCTGGAGTTGGATTTAGTTTGCAAGATTGGGATTCTTCCATCCATTTGCTTCTGGGTTTGCTTGAAGGTTGGATAATCTCTTCTTGTTTTGCAATTTAATTTTGAATGTTTTAGTTGCTTCCTCTGTGTTGGAAAAATGTAAATCTCTTTCTAAATTCTTGTTGAATGATTGGAATGAAAGAAAGAGTGTCTGTTATTGATGAGTTTGTTGAATTCATATCAAATGGGTGCATGTTGAAAAAAATGGTTCATCTTTCCATTTGTTGTTTGTTATTTGTTCTTTCAAAATCAAGTTCTTGAATTATCTCTTCTATTTGGCATAGAATGGAATAGAATTATTTTGCTATGTGTTTTCTAGTTCTATTTGCCCAAGATTTGGGGCTTATGTTGGCAAAATTGGTTATTTGCCTCTTGCAAGATGCAAGGAATTCTTCCTATATAATGGAAGTGAAGAAATTTATCAAAATCCTTCTCCTATCTTTTAAATTCTTCTTGTGTTGCCCAAAATCTTTATATTATTGGGGCTCTTGTGTATTAATTCACCATATACCTTATTTAAGATTATCCTCTCATGTTTTGGATTTTAGCACTATGTATGAGCTCTCGTGAAAATGATGAGCAGGGGATGATTTAAGTTTATTTTTAAATTGTTTAAAAGACGAAATAAAAATTGAAATTTGCTAATAAATTCACTAATCCTTACCCACATGGAGGGCTAGTCCCACCACATGGCACGGTAGTGGCTTGCTACGTAGGTAGCAGCACTACCAGTCGGCAGTGACTGCTATGCAGGTAGCAGCACTACCGGTCGGCAGTGACTGCTACGCGGGTAGCAGCACTACCGGTCGGTAGTGTCTTCTACCGACAGTAGAAGTGCTACCGGCAGGCAGTGTCTACTGCAACCGACAACAACACTACCCATGGGTAGGGCTTTGCCCACTATGTGTCGTTGACCCCTCATGGTGCGTTTGAATGTATCGTTGATTTTGTTTATTAAATGCTATGAAATTTTTAAAGGTTAGTTTAAATGTTATGTTAAATGGTAATATATAAGCTAATTTTGTATATTGGTTTTTAATAGATTTATTTATTGAGAATAAAGGCTTTGGATTTTTAATTCCATTGATAAATCTAGGATGTACTTTTGGAAATAGATCATATTTTTATTATAATTCATAGTTTTATTCGGTTGAATATTTAATATGGATTTTATCTTTGTTGGAATTTTGAATTGGAGAGTATATAGAAATGAATGTCATTTCTGAATGATGCATTAAATAAAGGGTGTTTTTATTGAATTTGCAAGTGTTTATGATGCTATTTTTCTCAAAGATTGTCTGAGTGCGGACTTAGTGAAATTAGCTTTCCTTGCAAAGAGTATATTTGTGGTATTTCTCATCTTTGGTTCAGTCATCCTATTGTGGTGTACTTTGTATCTTTTGATCAAGTGATGTATGATGACCTTGTTGTCTTAACCATGTAGTTTCTTTTCCTTATGGTTAACCATGAGTTAGTATATCTTTGTTTTGACCACTTGTATTTGGATAGTGATGTTATAACTGTCTACTTCACCATATGGTCCTTGTGGAGTGACCATGTTTGTTTAGTGTCCTTTGAGAGAGTGGCTTTCGAGTGGGGGTCGCGCCAAAGTGGATGGCAGGATAACCCCTCGAAAGTCAATTAATAAGTGATAACCTAATAATTGATTAAGAGGTGGGTAGTTTATAACATTATAAAAGATATTGTATCCCGCACATGGTTGAGTGCTCGTATAGGCTCAAGATCTAGTGGGAAGGCCTAGAATGGAAAACCGAGCACCTTGTTTTCATGAAGGGTAGGTAGGGTCCACATGAGACTTAGTTGGAGCTGGAGGTTCAGGAAAGGTTACCAAGATAACCCAGGATGGGGGTTTGGACCTATGGAGGCCTGCCATGGTAACCATCATAAGCTATGCGATGACACTCTCTCTTTAGGGTCACTTGTGTATTATGATGTCGAATCACTTGTGCATTGTGATGTTGAGTCACTTGTGTATTGTGATGTAGAATCACTTGTGTATTATGATTTTGAGTCGCTTGAGTATTGTGATGTTGAGTCACCTGGAATATTGTGGAGTCATGTTGTACTATCATGGAGTCGTTGTTCTATCGGCCATGTCTTACTTATGTTTGCTTGACGATCCTCGACTATCTCCTAGCACGGTGGGGTGATTCCATTTTGGGGATTACATGGTTAGGTGGTAGTGCCACTTCCCATCAAATGTGCTAGTTCGTACCTTCATGCGAGGATTGGCTTTATAGCTGTTCATGTGGTTCGTGACTCATTCTCTATCTCATGTTTGGAGAATATTGTTATTTGGAGACCTATGTGGTCATTTGTATCAATGAATTTTTATAACCTTGTAATTTGGTTAAGTTGTTAACTTTGAATGTATTATTGGAAGTCATGTATTGGAGGTTCAATGTAATCCTTGTTTTGGATGTTGTATATCAGCTTTCTATATGATTGGTGTAAATGATTTATTGAAGAGAAATTATATTGTATCCTTTCAATCTTTAAATGGAGTAATCTATTATTGCTTATGGCTTATTTTGTCCTATGATTTATGCTGGTTAATTGGATTAATTGTAATTGTGGAATTTAACTTTTAGATATGTTCTTTGTTGGTAACCCCTTAAGGAATTTTGGTGTAAGTCTTCTACTTGTGTTATTATAGTGCTATTGTAGTAATTAATGCACTTAATGTGATTTATACTTTAAAAAAAAATTATTTCACCCCTTTTTTTGTGGTTATTCCTTCGGGGTTCCTGGTGGGACATTACATTTGTTATCAAAGCCCATGTTTCAACACTGTGTACTCTGGGTTTATAGCGAGCCCATGCAACTAGACCTTTTGATTAGGTCTTAGTGGTGGTGATTTCCTTGTTTTTATCCTTGTCATAGATATGAACCTTTTTCTCTTGTGCAGTGTTAGGTCATGGCTAGGAGAGCCAAGGGTAGTGGCTGTGTTGGTGGCCACAATAAAGGCAGAGGTGGGGGACGGGGTTGAGGCTCCAACTGCCATAGTCCTTCACCACCACCCACTCATGCAAGTGTGGATCAGGATCTATCTGTTCATTAGGATGAACAACATTTAGGAGAGCAGGTTCTCGAGAGGGAAGAGTTGCGACAGATGTTTCAAGAGGTTCTAGCTAGATTAGGCCCCAGACCTGAGGCTGATCAAACCCTCCATGCTCAAGTTGAGGATTTGCTTCAGCAGGTTCTAGAGGAGAGAGAGAGAGAGAGGTCTCCTAGAAGGAGAGAGTTCCTAGTAGACCCGGATCCGGCTACCATGGGTCACATGAGGGACTTGATAAGGTCCAATCCTCCTTTCTTTGATGGTATAGGTACCGGTCTCAAGGCAGAGACCTAGCTTATTAGTTTAGATCAGTGTTTCACCATGTATCCATATGGTAGCAACACCAAGGCGAGATGCACTATCATGCATCTTGAGGGTTTCACATCTATCTGGTAGTGGTTAGAGGAGGAGAGGATCGGTGTGAGCATTAACACCATATCATGGGAGATCTTTCTAGAGAGTTTCAAGGCACGATTTCTCTCACCCCAGTGGAGGCAGTCGCAATCAAATGAGTTATATTCTCTATGCCAGTTTGGTATGATAGTAGATCAGTTTGAGCATAGGTTCTATGAGCTCAAATAGTATGTCAGTATTGGCAACGATGAGGTGATACTTGTTCAACACTTCTTGAGGGGTCTAAATGACCACATCAGTGGAGGAGTGAGAGTGTTTAAGCCTGCTTCAGTAGAGGTAGCCATGGCGAAAGCCAGGCTGGTGGAGTAGAATCTAGGTCATGCGCATGGTGGTCAATCTGGAGTGCAGACTGGGATTGTACCTTTCAGTGGATCTAGAGTGAGAGGGAATTAGTCCCAGGCTGATGCACCTTTTAGGTGTCCTCAAACACCCGCTAAGGGTGGACAACAGCAACCACCAAGACCGAAATAGTTTCAGGGCCAGTAGGGTGGCAGCTCTTAGCATCGAAAGAGAAAGAACTGGCAGAGTTTTCTAGGGCAATCCTCTTAGAGTGCTTCTTAGGACCCTAGTAGGGGAATATTTTAGCAATCCAATGGATTGTCTAGTAGTAGAGGACCTGGTAGAGGAGCTTGCTTCACCTATGGACAATTTGGTCACATAGCCACTTAGTGCCCTCAACGTTCTCACCAAATGGGTAGTTAGGGGACAACAACATCAGAGCCGACAGTGGGGGATACAGGTAGATCCCATAGAGTATTTGCAGTGGTTGATGACCGCTAGGCTGAGCATTAGGGTACAATGATTGAGGTTGCAAGTGTGTTGTGTGGTATCCTTATCTCTGTACTTTTTGACTCTAGTGCTTCAGATTCTTTTATTTCTTTGTCCATTGTGGAGCAGTGTGGGCTCACATCTGCTAAGTAGGTGGATAGGTGGCTATTAGAGTTGGCTATTGGTGTGTGTGTGTGTCTATCGATGCCTTTGTTCCCAGTCATGAATTGGACCTAGGACCCTTTGTTACTTTTGTTGACCTTCGAGTCATTCCTTTGGGGTCCTATGGAGTGGTGTTGGGGATGGATTGGCTATCATCTCACAACACTCATGTAGACTATCATCTAAAGATAATAGAGTGTTTAGATGACCATGGTAGGAAAGTGAGGATCGTTGGAGTTCAGCGATCGATATCCTTATGTATGCTTTCCGCTATGCAACTTAAGTGGTACATGCGTTGAGGATGTCAACTTTTTGTAGTTTCTCTTGAGGATGTGGATGAGGAAGGGAGTCGATAAATCGCTCTTGATGGTCACCCTATTCTTTGAGAGTATGTTGATGTGTTTCCTTTGGATATTCCTGGTATGCCTCTGAAGTGAGACATAGGCTTTTGCATTGACTTGGTTCCTGGTACGAAACCTATTTCAAGAGCTCCATATTGGATGACTACTCAGGAGTTGAGTGAGTTGAAGTTGCAGGTGGAGGAATTGTTGGCCAAGGGGTTTGTTCATCCTAGCATTTCTCCTTGGGGTGCACATGTTATCTTCGTTAAGAAGAAGGATGGTTCTCTTTGGTTATGCATTGATAACCGACAGCTGAATAAGGTAACATTCAGGAATCAATATCCATTGCCTCAAATAGATGATCTTTTTGATCAGGTGAAGGGATCCAAGGTGTTCTCTAAAATTGATCTGAAATCTAGGTATCATCAGTTGTGCATTCATGATGCAGACGATCATAGCATGATGTTTCATACTCGTTATGATCACTATGAGTTCACAGTGGTGCCATTTGGGTTGACGAACACGCCTTCAGTTTTCATGATCCTTATGAATGGGGTTTTTTGCACCTACCTTGATCATTTTGTTCTTGTGTTCTTGGAAGACATATTGATTTATTCTAGATCTATGGAAGAACATGAGGGCCACTTGCAACAGGTACTGCAATGCTTGAGGGAGAACTAGCTTTATGCCAACTTGGCAAAGTGTGATTTCTTCTAGTCAGAGGTGAGCTATCTTGGCCATATATTTTTGGGAAAAGGTGTATCCATGGATCCTTCTAAGATCCAAGCCATTGTTGATTGGCTAGCGCTGACCAATATTTTAGAGGTTCGAAGTTTCATGGGTTTTGTTGGATATTACCATCGCTCTATTCAGATTTTTTCTTGGGTAGGTCACTCGATTACTTCTCATCAGAGGAAGGGGAAAATTTTTGTTTGGTTAGAGCAGTGTGAGTCAGATTTTCCTACCTTGAAGGAACTCCTTGTTAGTGCTCTGATTTTGGCAGTTCCCGATCCATCCAAAGATTTTATGGTATGCACAGATACCTCTTTGGAAGGTATAGGTGCAGTTCTTATTCAGGATGGACGTGTGGTTGCCTATGAGTCTCGCAAACTCAAGGATCATGAGTTGAACTATACAGTTCATGACTCGAAGTTGGTAGTTGTAGTGCATGCATTGGTTAGATAGCAACATTTCCTGTTGGGGCATCGGATTGAGTTGCATAGTGATCACCGTAGTTTAAAGTATACTTTCACGCAGCCGAACTTGAATGCTTGACAGCGAAGATGGATTGAATTCCTTTGCGAGTATTATTTTGAGGCTTGATATATTTAGGGGAAAGAGAATGTTGTGGCAGATGCTTTGAGTCGTAGGCAACATGGGGTTGTAGCATTGTCCCTTGGAGTGGACTTGAGAGAGAGAATTCTTGGAATTCTTCCTTAGGACACTTGGTATCACGATATTAGAGGCGTGGCGGAGTCCAGAAGGCCATTGGAGGGTAGAGATTTTGGATATAATCTTGAGTCAGATGGTCTTCTTTGACATCTTGGATGGATCTATGTACCTCCTTTGGAGGGTCTTCGTACTTTGATCATGACTGAGGCCCATCGTGCACCTTATTCAGCACACCCTGGTGTCAAGAAGATGCATGGAGATCTTAGATAGATATATCATTGGGCTGGTATGAAATGTGACATTTCTAATTTTATGTCAAAGCGTTTAGAATGTCAGTGGGTGAAGGCAGAGCATCAACACCCTGCAAGGCTTTTACAACCTAATTTGGTACCGGATTGGAAATGGGATATCATTTCCATGGATTTCATATTGGGGTTGCATGTTTCTTCACGTCATCATGATACCATCATGGTCATTGTTGATAGATTGACCAAATTTTCTCATTTTTCTCCTATTCGATCTTCTTATACATCAGCAATGGTGGCATGAGTCTTCTTGGAAGATGTGGTGAGTTTGCATGGGATCCCAAGGTGGATCATTTCTGATAGAGACCTTGTCTTTACTTTAGCATTGTGGACCTCACTTCAGCATGCTTTGGGGACCCAGTTGAACTTCAGTTCAGCTTGTCACCCAGAGACTGATGGTCAGACTGAGCATGTGAATCAGGTCTTGGAGGACATGCTTTGCATGCATGTTATGGATCAGCAGTCGCGCTGGGAGGGATATCTTTGCCTTGTGGAGTTTGCTTATAACTATGGATATCACATCTCTATAGGCATGTCTCCCTTCCAGGCATTGTATGGTCATCCTTGCCATACTCCTTTGAGTTGGGTTTGATTAGAGGATAGGGTGATTTTAGGCCCAGATATGCTTCGTGAGATGGAGCAATAGATTGAGCATATTCATGGGCATTTGGTTGCTACTTACGATAGGTAGAAGAAGTATGTCAATTCCCATAGAGTGGATCATGTGTTCTTGACTATGTGTTCTTGAGAGTGCATCCGTGGAAGAGTTAGATTAATTATGGATAGGGTTCTAAGTTGGCACCTCGTTTTGTTGGCCCTTTTGAGATCCTTGAGAGGATAGGACCTGTTGCCTACCATCTTTCCTTGCCGATGAGTCTATCCCGCATCCACGATGTCTTTCATGTTTCAAATCTTCGAACTTATCATCCTGATGTGACTCATGTTCTTGATTGGAATGCTTTGTAGGTTGAGGATGGGCATCTTTCCATGGAGCTCGTGCACATTCTTCAGCGTCAGGATTTGACCCTCAGGGTTCATACCATCGACCAAGTAAGGGTCCTATGGGACCCAAGTGATGAGACCTCAGCGACATGGGAGGATGCAGCGAAGATGAGAGAGCTTTATTCTTATCTGTTTTAGGCTTGTAGGAGTAAGCCTAGTTTTGGGGGGGAGGATGTAGTACCCCTCCTCGATTAGACTTTTTTTGTACTTGTGTTTGACTTCAGTTGACTGTTCAGTGGAACATTATTATTGTATATAGATTCAAACACGTGATGTTATTTTATGTTTTATCTAGATTTGTGGTGTATGCTTTCATGCAGTATCTCAGTGCTTATGATTAAGGTTATTTTTATGGGTCATTATCATGGACTGACACTTTTATCTTATATGTGTGATGCATTACTTATATGTTTCATGTTTGCAAGTGTATGGTTTGTGAGGGGATGAATTTCCTTCACTCACTCCAGTGAGACAGGGAACGTCATGATTATCCTTCATCAGTGTGTGTGTCGTGTATATATATATATATATATATATATATATATATATATATATATATATATATATATATATATATATATATATATATATATATATATATATATATATATATATATATATATATATATATATATATATATATATGCATGTGTGGTTCCTTGGTGCAGGACATTGCAGGTACAAGTACCGGGTAGGTACGGGGTATCGAATCCACCTAGTTTCACAGGTTTGAGTGTGCCTTATTTGTTCGATGGGAGTGGAGGAGATAGTTGTGGTACCCTAACTTGACCCACAGTTACACTCGTGTGAGTGTTGTCAGTCAATCTTCTTTTCCATTTGACCGGTATGCGAGTCAAAGTGTTTTAGTGTTTTCATCTTGTGAGTCGTCATTTGAGCATTCCTCGTTTTGCGTATTTTTGTTTATTTGAATGGTTATTTAATTGAGTGAATGATGTTATTTTTGTGTTGGCGTAATTAGTTATTAATATGCTCTTGAGATTATTGATTTAATTAAATAAATGAGTAACTAGAATTAAATGGTTAAATTGGCTTATTTTATTGTGTAAAGTTGTATTAAATATTGTGAAAAGAAATAAATGAAGGTCTTGTCATTTAAATTTGGAATTCTTATGTTGAAATAACATATTATGAAAATAGAAAATAAAATGTGAATAAAAGTTTTTTCCTTTTTACCTTTCCATTTGACTTTTGTATTTTATTTTTTTGGAAAAGAATCGTTTATGGAAAAAGGGTAAATCTGATTGCTTTTACTTTTTAAATAGTTTAATCTCATTGGTGGAGAAAAATTTTAACCTAGAAAGTTTAGGTTGAAATATATTTTTCCCATATATTCCTGGGAGTTCACAGGAAGAGGGAGGCAGAATTTTGAATGAGAAATTTGGAAAACCATTTTGGAAGAGGAGCTGGAGTTGGATTTGGTTTGCAAGATTGGGATTCTTCCATCCATTTTCTTCCGGGTTTGCTAGAAGGTTGGATAATCTCTTCTTGTTTTGCAATTTAATTTTGAATGTTTTAGTTGCTTCCTCTGTATTGGAAAAATGTAAATCTCTTTCTAAATTCTTGTTGAATGATTGGAATGAAAGAAAGAGTGTCTGTTATTGATGAGTTTGTTGAATTCATATCAAATGGGTGCATGTTGAAAAAAATGGTTCATCTTTCCATTTGTTGTTTGTTATTTGTTCTTGCAAAATCAAGTTCTTGAATTATCTCTTCTATTTGGTATAGAGAGGAATATAATTAGTTTATTGTGTGTTTTCTAGTTCTATTTGCCCAAGATTTGGGGCTTATGTTGGCAAAATTGGTTATTTGCCTCTTGCAAGATGCAAGGAATTCTTCCTATATAATGGAAGTGAAGAAATTTATCAAAATCCTTCTTCTATCTTTTAAATTCTTCTTGTGTTGCCCAAAATCTTTATATTATTGGAGCTCATGTGTATTATTAATTCACCATATACCTTATTTAAGATTATCCTCTCATATTTTGGATTTTAGCACTATGTATGAGCTCTCGTGAAAATGATGAGCAAGGGATGATTTAAGTTTATTTTTAATTTTTTTAAAAGAGGAAATAAAAATTGAAGTTTATTAATAAATTCATTAACCCTTACCCAAATGGAGGGATAGTCCCACCATGTGGGATGGTAGTCGCTTGCTACGTCGGTAGCAGCACTACCAGTCGGCAGTGACTGCTACGCGGGTAGCAGCACTACCGGTCGGTAGTGATTTCTATGCAAGTAATAGCACTACTGGTCGGTAGTGTCTGCTATGCGGGTAGTAGCACTATCGATCGGTAGTGGCTGCTACCGGTGGTAGCAGTACTACTGGCGGTAGTGCTTGCTATGAGCGGTAGCAGCACTACCGACAGGCAATGTCTGTTGCCACCGGTAGCAGCACTACCCGCAGGGAGGGCTTTGCCCACTGCATGTCGTTGACCCCTCACGGTGCATTTGAATGTGTCGTTGATTTTGTTTATTAAATGCTATGAAATTTTTAAAGGTTAGTTTAAATGTTATGTTAAATGGTAATTTATAAGCTAATTTTGTATGTTGGTTTTTAATAGATTTATTTATTGAGAATCAAGGCTTTGGATTTTTAATTCCATTGATAAATCTAGGATGTACTTTTGGAAATAGATCATATGTTTATTATAGTTCATATTTTTATTCGGTTGAATATTTAATATGGATTTTATCTTTGTTGGAATTTTGAATTGGAGAGTATATAGAAATGAATGGTGTTTCTGAATTATGCATTAAATAAAGGGTGTTTTTATTGAATTTTCAATCAATGAATTTGCAAGTGTTTATGATGTTGTTTTTCTCTAAGATTGTCTAAGTGCGGACTTAGTGAAATTAGCTTTCCTTGCAAAGAGTATATTTGTGGTATTTCTCATCTTTGGTTCAGTCATCCTGTTGTGGCGTACTTTGTATATTTTGATCAAGTGATTTATGATGACCTCGTTGTCTTAACCATGTAGTGTCTTTTCCTTATGGTTAAACAAGAGTTAGTATATCTTTGTTTTGACCACTTGTATTTGGTTAGGGGTGCTATGGATGTCTGATTTGACATAGGGTCCTCATGGATTGACCATGTTTGTGTAGCATCCTTTGAGAGAGTGGCTTTCAATTGGGGGCTGCGCTGAAGTGGATGGTAGGATAACCCCTCGAAAGTCAGTTAATAAGTGTTAACCTGATAATTGATTAGGAGGTGGGTAGTTTATAAGATTATTAAAGATATTGTATCCCATGCATGGTTGAGTGCTAGTATAGGCTCAAGACGTAGTGGGAAGGCCTGGAATGGAAAACCGAGCACCTTGTCTTCATGAAGGGTAGGTAGGGTCCGCATGAGACTTAGTTGGAGCCGGAGGTTTGGAAAAGGTTACCAGGATAACCCAGGATGGGGGCTGAGACCTATGGAGGCCTACCATGGTAACCATCATAAGCTATGTGATGACACTCTCTCTTTAGGGTCACTTGTGTATTGTGATGTCGAGTGACTTGTGTATTGTGATGTCGAATCACTTGTGTATTGTGATGTCGAGTCGCTTGAGTATTGTGATATTGAGTCACCTTGAATATTGTGGAGTTGTATTGTATTGTCATGGAGTCGTTGTTCTGTCAACCATGTCTTGCTTATGTTCTTCGTTGGTAACGCCTTAAGGAATTTTGGTGTAAGTCTTTTGCTTGTGTTATTATAGTGCTATTGTGTACTTAATGCACTTAATGTGATTTATACTTTAAAAAAAAATTATTTCACCCCTTTTTTTATGGTTATTCCTTTGGGGTTCCTGGCGGGGCATTACATGTCTCTTGGCAGGCCTCTCTTAAAAAGATAAAATTTTGAGCATTACTAACACTTTTCTCTTGCACCTAGGACCATGAGAGCTAAGGGTGACGATAGTGTGTGTTAGAAGTAGGACCATTCTACAGACTTTTTGCACAAGTGTGCCAAACACTTAAAGCACTTGTTCTTTTTAACTGATTTATTACAATGTGATTTTAAATGCTATTTGGAGATGTTGCTCCAACAAACATGGTGTTCTTTTTAACTTCAAGACAATATTTTATCTAACTAGGAAAGTAAAATCCTAGTCAACCAAATTGAAGCACATTTTTTCTCTAAGTAAAATCAAGTTTGTAACAAAAAGGGACAAGTTGTTTGTTCTTTTTAACTTGCAAAAATGAAGTGTTGATTGTGAATTTTAGCCTTTTGCAAAAAAAATGAAAATTTGTCTTGTTTATTTTAAGCCCAAAGTGAAAATTGTTCCTAACTTGCAGGAATTTTATTTTTGTTTGATTTGAGTTTGTGGTTCTTTTTAACTTGCAAGATGTGGTTCTTTTTAAAGCCCAAGCTGAAAAATGTGATTGATTTTTTATAACCCAAAATGAAAAGTGAAGTTGATCTTTAACCCAAAAGAGAAAGTGAATTCTTTTTAATCCAACTTTAAAACAAAGTTAGAAAACAAAAAGAAATTAAACTTCCTAATTTAACTCTTCAAATCCTGCAAAAGAAGTTAGCAAAAACCTGCATAAAAAACCAAACAATTAGTGAAAATAAGTTTTTGGTGGGCTTCTACAAGCCTAATTTTTTTTATTTTTTGGTTAAAACATTTTTTTTATAATTCTTTGTTACACAGAGTAGCGCTATTTAACACAAATGTGCTAAATGACAGACAAGAGCGCTAAAACAAAAACAATTGGACTATAAAATGAACAAAAGCGTTAATCTGATCTGTTAGAGAGAATGAAAATTTTGTTAAACCAAGAGTGAAAAAGTGCTATTTAAAGAACAATAGCGCTAAAACAAAGATATAAACACTAATTAGCAGACAATGGCGTTAATTTGTCAATAAAAACACTAAAATGCCAAATTTTGAAGGCACTAAAGCGTGTTCAATAGCGTTAAAGTGCAATCTTTGTGTCACTTTCAGCAAGAAAAGTTAGTAGTTTTTATCAAATAAATCAGAAGGTTGCGTGTTCGATTCACATCGGGTTCACCAAATGATGCTCTGCAAAAAGGATTGTTTAGAAACACACCAACACAAGACAAACAAATGTTAGTGTTAGTATCATCAATGAAATATGAAAGAAACTACTATCCTAAGCATGCATATCAAGAGAGATATCAAACATTTAATGGAAAGCATGCAAAAACAAAAGAAAGACACAAGACCCCTCCAAATGCTTGCCAACATGTTCATAGCTGCTCCTCCCTTGTTTCTCTACTCTCCAAGTTCCACATGAGTGTAGCTCTCAACTTTGCACTACTATGGAAGTCTTATGGAGATTCAAGATTTATGAAAATGATTAAAAGATTATGCAAATACAAGCAAACTAGATATGAGAAAGCACCTAATTAAGCTATATTGATTTTAACCAAAATAACAATGTAGATTACGATTTGCTCCTAAAATTCTCTTCTTAAATTCATTATAGATTAGATGCATACAAGATTTCAGGATCTGGTTTATGAAGGAATGGTCTCTATTTATAGAAAAAATAGAGAAATGGATGGTTGAGATTGAGCAATCTCAGCAAGGGTCAGGATTGATGGGTTTGTGATCCATGTGATGGTTTTCAACCCAATTCTAGGGTGACAAATGTCAACATGAGATGGCTTGAGAGGAGAGGGAAGAAGCATTAAATGCTTGAAATGACATGAAGGTTAGTTTGGGAGGTAAGGTTAGCCTTGAGTTGAATTAATAAAATCATTATCCAATTAATAATGCCTTTATCCAATGGATAAAATCTTGTGCAAAAGTTAGTGGGGATAACCATGGTCAAAGCAATGAATGCTTGAAGAGACCCATGAGTTAAATGGAGGTTAAGTTAGAGGGAAAGTCTCTAATCATGTAGGTGAGTTGAGTTAACCAGTAATGGTCATGTAAGAGCCATAAATGGTTATGTAAGAACCATTAATGGTTTGGAAGACTTTAGGGGTTAGCTTGTTGGATACATGCTTTTCAAAGACTTTGGAGGCTTTGAGAAGTGACTTCAAGTTGCTTAGGAATGTGACAATAATTAGGGGATGGGTTTAGGCTAATTAGGAATAGTTTAGAAGAATCTAGAATGGGTTTAGGATGCAAGTGGGTTTGGTGGGTGAGGGAAAATAGGATTTTAATTAAAATAAAATTACTTTATTTCAACTAAATAGGTGCAACTTGCATTTGTAGGAGAATGCAAGTTGGGGGGGGGGGGGGGGGGGGGGAGGGGGGTAGTTTAGGGATTTAAATAAATGTTTAATTATTTATTTAAAAGAGGAAACAAGGTTAAATTAAATAAATATGTGTTTTATTTATTTAATTGATTTTGAGTGTGGCTTAATGAATTAATTTAAATAAATTGAATAATTTATTTAGTTAATAGAAGAAGAGGTTGAGGATAGATTAATTAAATATTAATTTAATTAACAGATTATTGAGGGTTAAATAATCAAATAAATAGTAAATATTCATTTAATTAAGTGGACAGATTTATGTGACTACATTTGCCCCTCTTTGAGATGTTGCAGTTTATCGTGTCGTTTCAAAGAAAGAAAGATAGGTGTGAATAAATAGGCCCCATAAATTTTCCAAGCAACCAATCTGCCTCCAAGAAGAAAAGCTCCTCCGGTAGTGCTTTTCTGATCATCAACATTGTCTGCCCAATCTGCATCACTAAACACATTCAAAGAAAAATTTCCTTTATAAGGATACCATAAACCATAATCTACTATCTTTCAAGTACTGGAATATCCTTTTCACCGCTACCAAGTGAGTCTCCTTGGGATCCTTTTGAAATATGGCAACCAATCCAACATGTGTAATATTCAGTCTGCTATGAAGTACATAGTGCAATTTACTAATCATAGACCTATATTCTTTTTGATCAACAGATGGTGAATCATCTTGTTTAGATAAGTTGTAGCCTGTCACCATCGGAGTTCCAACCGGTTTACAATCCTTAATGCCAAATGTTTTCAACACCACTTTGACATACTTACTCTGAAAGATAAAAATTCTACCATCCAATTGATGGACCTGCAACCCAATGAAAAATTTAATTTTACCAATAAGAGACATCTCAAATTCCTTTTTCATATCCACGGCAAAATCCATAAATAAGTCATCATTACCACCAAAAATTACGTCATCCATAAATACTTTAGCTATCAATACTTTCTCTCCATCAGTCTTTAGATATATGTTACTATCCTCACTGGTACACTGGAATCCTATATTGATTAGGCATGCATGAGACCTTTCAAACCATTCTCTTGGTACTTGCTTCAATCCATACAATGCCTTATGTATTTTGCAAACCATATCTTTGTCTTCAGACAATGAAAATCCATCTGGTTGTTCTATATATACTTCTTCTTCAAGGATGCCATTAAGAAAAACCGATTTAACATCCATCTGATAGACTTTAAATCCTGTACATGCAACATAAGCAAGTAGAATTCTTACTCCTTCCAATCTCGCCATAGGTGAAAAGGTTTCACCATAATCTTCTCCTTCTTCTTGTGCATATCTTTTCCAAACCAATCTTTCTTTATTTCTCACAACCTTGCCTTCTTCATTTAACTTGTTTCTAAAGACCCATTTAGTTCCAATCACATTCTTCTCTTTTGGTTTGGAAACAAGTGTCCATGTCTTGTTCTTCTCTATCTGATCCAACTCCTCATTCATTGCATTAATTCTATCATCATCCTTTAATGCCTCTCTTACTATTTTTGGATCAATAGTAAAAATCGGACGGGAATTTTCTCTAATTTTCCTCCTTGTTTGTACTTTAGCATTTTTATCTCCAATTATTTGTTCTTCTGAGTGATTTAGCTTGACATACCTTGGAATAACCAGTTCTGTTTTTGTGCTTCCTTCTTCATATTCTTCATCTGCTTAATCGCTCTATGCATTTACTGGTTGAGCACCTATTTCTGCAACATTTTGCTCATTTGTCTTCTGCACTTTCGGTTCTATAAACACAAGTCTTTCTCCATCTTTCTCATGCTCAGATCTGCTGGTCTCTCTAGATTTCTCAGAGAGTTCATCTATCTTCACATTAGCACTCTTAATGATCTTCTTAGTTCTCTTGTTATAACATTTAAATGTCTTACTCTTTGTAGAGTAACCAAAAACAATGCCTTCATCACACTTAGCATCAAACTTTTCAATGTAATCATCTCTCTTAACATAACATTTACTCCCAAAATTTTTTAAATAACTTACACTAGGAGTCTTTCCATGCCATAATTCACAAGGTATTTTTTTATTACCTTTTTTGACAAGTACTCGGTTCAAAGTCTAAATAGTGGTGTTGACTGCTTCTCTCCAAAAAATCTTCAGTACTTCATCTTGAATCATCATGGTTCTAGTAGCTTCAACAACTGTTCTATCCATTCTCTCTGCTATCCCATTTTGTTGTGGATTTCTAGGAGCTGAAATCCACCTCTTAATTCCCTATTCATCACAGAACTTCACAAACTCATAAGAAGTAAATTCACCTCCTCGATTAGATCTCAAACATTTTAGATTCTTCCTGGTATCTTTCTCAACAAGAGATTTAAATGCTTTAAACTTACTGAATGCCTTAGACTTTTCTCTCAAAAAAGTTACCCACATCATTTTGAAATAATCATCAGTAAAGATCATAAAATACTTATCACCAAAATAGCTATTAGTCCTCATAGGACCATGAAGATCAGTATGAACCAAATCAAGAATATTCTTTGAAGAGAAAGACTTACTCTTAAAATATATAGAGGTCATCTTACCCATCTGACAATCCTTTCATAACACATTGTCCGGTTTCACAAGTTGGGGCAAACCTCTCGCAATACTTGAGTTACTAACTTTAATCAAATTGTCAAAATTGACATGAAAAAATCTCTTGTGCCACAACTAGATGTCTTCAATCTTCACCACCAAACAATCATTTACATTAGTATTCAAATGATATTCTGCTTCCAAGTAGCAATCAATTCTCCATTATTTCCAAGAATCCTGCACACTCCGCTTTTGAATTCAAGTAGATATCCCTTATCATTAAGTTGTCCAACACTCAAGAGGTTATGTTTTAGTCCTTCAACCCAAAAGAAATCATCTGCATTACTCTTCCCATTTAATGAAATTGATCCTTTACCTTTAACCATGCAGGGAGAGTTATTGCCAGATCTTACAACACCTCCATCAAACTCTTCAATTGATAAGAGCTTACTTTTATCACCAGTCATGGTTTGAGCAACCACTATCTATTATCCATTCATCATTGTTATCCATTTGAGATACCAAAGCCTTCTCATCAGTCAGATCCTCCTTCACAACAACAAATACTATCTCATCATTGTCATCTTCTTCCAATTCATCATCGGTCACACCTTCATCCACTACAACATAACAATATTTCTTGCCTTTTCCTTTGAATCTCCTAAACTTCTCTTTCTTATCGGTGTTAGGGCAATTAGCAGCTATATGTCCAATTTTACTACAAGAGAAACACTTCAAGGGTAATTTACCTTTATATTTACCTGTTCCTCTAGAGAATATTTTAGCCTATGCCTCAAGTTCCATCAGATGATCATCATCATCATCATCATCATCACCTCTTCTACTGCCATGACTAGACCTCCAGTCATGATTATGACAAACATCTTTTCCTTTCCTTGCTAATGTACTGGTTGCAGAAGCCTTAAAAGAAGATTCAGAAGGTTTGGAAACACTACTATCAAAACTGTTTAGTTCAAATGCAGTTAAATTTTCAATTAGAGAATCAAAAGTGACTTTATCTTTTGCAATGGATCTCAGTTCTTGAATAGTAGACACTCTGATAGAATAATATGGTAAAAGAGTTCTAAGCATTTTACTAACAACAATATAATCTTCAATCTTACCTTTGGCACTCTTTATACCACTTACAACTTCCTTAATTCTTTGTCCATATTGAGCTATGTTCTCATCGTCAACCATTTTCATATCATCAAATTTTCCTCTCAAACTCTCTTCCTTTTCCCTTTGTACATATTCATCTCCTCCATAAATTAAATTAAATTTCTCCCATACCTCATTTGCAGTTTCTAATCCATGAACATCAATATACTCAGAGTTAAACAAAGTACTTACAATTGCTTCAAGAGCCTGAATGTTTTCTTGTTGTTCTTTGAGTTCATTTGGTATCAAGGGATTGGTAGTAGGAGAAAAATACTTGGTTATCGCATGATTCCAGTACTATGAAACCATTCCTTTAATGTAGATCTTCATCCAATCACTCCATCTCTGGTAGTTGTCCTTGATAAACTTGGGACCCTCCTTCTTCATCATCTTTCACATAATCTTTCCCTCAAGCTATTGGGCTTTATGCTTATAGAGGACCAATGCTCTAATACCAATTGTTAATCCTAGAGGATTTGGTTAATACTGAGAGGGGGGTGAATCAGTATTAACAAAAACAAAAACTTTCAACACCAAAACAGACTTATCTCAGATCTGAAAACATTCAACACCTAAACCAATTCTTCATAACATATTTCCTATTCAGATCTAGATAACCATTTCCTCTTATGAAAACTTATTAATCAAATTAGCCATCAACTCAATATCAGATCAACAAACACTATTACCAACTTATTAACTTATCAAAATACTTCATCAGCCATTTAACCATCAATATCGATAACCACTTTAAGATCTCTGATAAACAAACATAAACTATCTTAACCGGTAATCATAAATAAAACATGAACATCACAAGAAAAGAATTACATACATGAATACCATGATTTTCATGTGGAAACCCAAATAGGGAAAAACCATGGTGGGAATTGGCACCGACAAATATTTTGCACTTTTTCGGAATGTGCCCTATTAGGAGCCAAGCCCAGTTAGAAGCTTACAATGATGCCATGTTAGGAGAAAACCCTATTAGGAGTCACCCAGTTAAGGGATTTACCTCAGCCTTGTTAGGAGCTTTGATCTGTTAAGATCAACCTTGCAAGAAGATTTAGAACTCATATATTGAGTCACCCTATTAGGGGATTTTACTATGTGAGGCCTGATAGGACCTACCTGGTTAAGGGATTTTAGCTACTGTAATTATTAGAGAACAATAGTGAATGATCTATGTATAGCACTCAACTTCTTGCTTGATTAGATCCAATTAAGTTCTAAGTCTACATCAGTCTGGCAGATCTTCTCACAAACCCTGGTTCAGCTTCACACACTTCTCAAAATCACCGACACTTCAAAACATTAACCTTGCCGACATAAATAACCTTTACAACTAGGTCAACATAAAAAACCCTAAGACTTACTACATAGATCATCATAGATCTTTAAAACTCATTATAGATCATCATATGGATCATTACAATCAATTATAAATCAATATTAGTCACTGAATGATCATGAATCATCATAGCAAGTCGATCTGGTACAAAGTCAAACCCTTAGCTCATTCTGCTAAGCACTTTGCACATTCTCAAAAAATTCGCTCTCCAAACATGCCAAAACATCTTTCAAACACATCACGTGGTTTGTGTCATGTTATCATCAACACATGAACTTGATGTAGATCACCGCCAAACCAAAAATCATTACCAGTCAAGAGAATTCTTTATCGGTCCTTAAACCCTTCTTAAACCCCAGCAAAAATTCATCAAAAATTTAAAATATTCCTTCTAGTAATCATCATAGGATGCGGTTACGGTTACATACTCAAATCCATCATAAAAGCTTATGTTTCAAACCACAAGTCACCAATCACCCGATTCCATCAAAACTTATCTGCTTTACCGGTTAAGGTCCTAATTACCAGTCTTCCTAGTAAACCCTATCGAACTCTAACTCAGGTAGACCAAATCACTTATCCAACAAGTCAATCATCTAAAGACATCTATAAACATCATCAAACATCAGTTGATCCTAGTTTCCATCAATGACAACACAAATAATTGATCATGTCATCTTTCCTCTACCCGTTCAATCATCATTCTCCATCTGTATCAGTTATGCCAAACATGCCAGCAATAGACATGTATGCTATCCTCACAAAGAAGAGCAATCCATACTCCTAATAGACATACAAGCTACCCTCACAAAAGAAGGGTGAAAACAATCCCTTAATAGACATGTGGAGCCATCTCAACCTATGTGAGTACAAGGGAGATCAGCTTGCCATCTCATATGGCCCAAACTAGATAGAATTATCTTATTAGGTGAAACCCAAACCCAATCAATTATTAAATGTTGTCACTAAATTACAAAAAGGAAAACTCCAATGTGCCCTGCTAGTCTAGGTGCCAAGCAACCTAACTCATTTGACCCCCAATCATCACAAGGAAGCCCACTCCCCCTAATCATATACCAAGCCATAGGGTAACACATAAAAAATAACATGAATCTCAACATGGAAAGCATCTAAAAATTATTACAAAACTAATACAACCGAATCACAAAAATAGTCATCAACATACAACCAAGAGACACTTAGCAAGGATCAAGCCATAAGCTCATAATGCCAAAATGCAATAGTAAAGAGAGCCTCAAGAATGTCAAATACACATAAATAGGGGAAATACATGCAATAACATAAAATGATCCTCCACAGCGAGGCACAACATAAACTCTCACTGGAGCCACAATTAACCGTCCTCAATAGCAAGGAATCACTCAACTTGTTGGAGCAACTTATCAAAACCTCAACGGACAAGCACAAAACCACTTGTCGGAGCCCAAATGAATTCACACATATTACAAATGAATGGCATAGTGCCCCAAAACCATCAAAAATAATAAAACAAGCCTCTGGAATGAAGACCCGACAGAGAAATCAACTAAGGGACTCACAAACCAACCCAAAAATTTGTTGACACTACTTTGGCGTTATTGAAGCCTCAAGTAGCGCTATTGCAACAAGGGACCAACTCATGAAAAACAGGATACAAAGATACTCAAATTTGCCCAAATTCGGGCATGAGCCTGATAATGGCATAAATATGACCTAGAAGTTATTAAAAGCCAATAAGAAACCAAAACAAAGCCTTGTTAAGGCCAACAATACAATGCATCCAAGAATTCCAACTTATACCGATAATAACTTGCACATAAAAGATTATAGACATAGCCACTCTAGATCTAATCAAATCAAATGGATGCAAGACAGGGTATGCAACAACAAATAAACCTCACAAAACCAACCGTTACCACAATACATTCACATCCAACTTATAATCAACATATCAACATACACAAATACCCTTTTCCGGCAATACAACACACATATTCATAAAATCATATATAAATATTTTTCCAAAACATTACTCCCAATTACTGATAATAGAATAATCATTCATTCCCAAATATCCCTAAACAATCTTTTAGTAGTCACGAAGAAAACATCTCTTTTCAAAAATCAAAATGTAAGAATGGAAAAAGATCTCCAACCTAGAAGTAGAGTGATGGTAATGCAATCATAGAAGAGAAAAAATCCAAACTAACAAGCTTTCCAAAATTCAACCCAACCAAGCAATTCTCACTCCAAGCAATTCTAAAATCCAAAGGTCGCATAAAGATATCCAGAAGCACCCCCACAAAAATGCTCACAAAGCCAATAAATAGAATCTCATTCAAAACTACAGAAGAATATTTGCCAATCAAAATATTCCAATAAAATATATTCTATACCAACCCCCTTCCAAAAATCGAGGTAAGAATAATATTATTTACTTACCCTCAAATTTCAACCAATAAAATTATAGGGTAGGTATAAACATAATATTTAATTACTCAATTAGTAACAAGAGAATGTAATAATAATTATACAATAAACAATAATAATAAATTAAAGACCAATAAAATAATTTAAAGGCAATGTAAATAAATGCTCCAATTAAATATAAAACCACAAATAATATAAATAAACAAATAAACAATTAAATAATATTATCCTCACAATCACAACTCCCAAGAGGGCCAATCTTAGCAAGGGGTAGGTACATAAATAATAACAAATAAATAAAGCGACAATGCAAATAAATAATAATCAAAACAATAAATAATTAGATAAACAATAAATAATCCAACAATAAATAAATAAATAATCAATAAAGAAGATAAATAAATAAATGTACAAACAGAAATAAATACCCATCCACTAATTAAACAATAAATAAATAAATAATAATCTAATAAATCAAAAGCTCAAATAATAAATCAAAACCAATATAAATAAATAATAAATAACCAATAAATAGATGAGGCAAAAATAAATAGATAGATAAACAATAAACAAATAATTAAATGTATAGATACATATAAAATAATCAAATAAATAATAAATAAATAGATGGATGTACTGATAAGCATAAATACTCAAATAATATAATTCCACCAGTTTAATTATTAATTAATTATAAAATCCTAGTAAATAAATATGTATAAATATATTGTATTCACACTAATCATTATTTAATAATTTACACCAATAGCTATAAGTAGTAATTGATTAATTAATTTCCATAATTCCAAATAACTAATAAAATATAAATCCATAAAATAAACATTAATGAATAATAATTCTCTAATAATAACAATTGCACATTAATATTAAATATTAGTGTAATCCATTGATTTAACTTAATATTGATAAACTATATAACTTGATTAATTATTAATTAATAAATAATTGCAAACTCACAAGGCAACCTGACATAAGGTTGAACAATATACCGCATGACACAGACCAACGACTCAAGCCAAGACACTAATTGACAAGGGTATCAACTTAAGCCTAGAGTATGAGAGGGAAACACATGCCATCTCCAACAACTTGTCATTGGGATAAAGACATGCTCAAACCTGTGAGACTAGGTGGAGTCGATGTCTGGTACCTACAATCCTTCATCCACCACCAAATGCAATACAATATATATACAACACATATACATCATAAATGATCAGGCAAGTGATAGAGAATCACATCATATCCAATACACTAGAAGATAATTACAAACATCGTAGCAACAACTCAGTCATCATAATCATAGAGTAGGGTTAGCATAATCATAATATCATCAAAATCCCATAAGCAATATGATCCATCATGAATAATGATCAAATATAGATCCATCATCATATCCAATACAATCATGAAATAGGGTTAGTACATAACATGATACCATCAAATCATCATAAAGTAGACTAAACTAGATCAATATATTCCTTTGATGTACAAAAAGACAAGATGAATCAGGGAGGGGCACTACACAACCAAAATTCACAACATAAAAAACTATGTGCATTATTGAAATAAAACACATAAAAAACTCAAAGAAATTCATTAATTTTGCTTCATTCCTCATTCCATTGCCCCCCAAAAACTGAAAGAAAACTTCCTTTTTAGTACAAATTTGAAAATTACCCTTTTTAGTAATTTTTAGCATAAAATCCAAAAATTGCCCTTTTTGGCCATTTTTAACAACTTTCTTAACTTGTCTTTTTTTGAGTAATTTTGCATTCTTATTATCACATGGCCTATAGAAGTTTCCAATTATTTAAAACTAACTAAAGCAATACTAATTTTTTTCAACTTACTAATATAACCATGCAAGAGTTTAAAATTAATTTGGAAAAATTTCAAGCTTGCTCCAACCACAACTAAAATAAATATGGCCTTTGAAAGTCTGTGCATCATTCTCCTCTTGTTGATAAAACTTAGCTCCTACAAGTAACTCTCATGGAATGTGTGTAATTTATCACAATCAAAGTTGTGCTACTTATTACCATCCAAATTTTTGAATTCCCATTTTGCAATCCATGTGTTAAACACTTCCCACTATACCGAATATTTATTGTAATGACCTAGTTGTGTGTACATTGTTTTCTTGTCCAAAACATGTGTAAATTTTTCCTTTTTCTACCTAGGACATGTTATTTCCAATCCATTGCTTCCTCACACTTATCGTCGTGTACCACTACCTTTCCTTCTATCTCTTCTTCTATGTACATTTTATCTTTAATAAAAAAAATATTTACGTATATCTCCTTTGTTGCTACAACATCCTCATTTTCATTCTCAATTGCACTATTATTTTTGAAAACTTTAATGTTTTCCTAGGGAAACTCAACTATTTCTGTTGGTATTGAATTTTCTTCACTTTCTTCTTTTTGGACCAATAGTGCATAACAGAAACTTGTTACTTTCATTGAACTTTCCCTTCATCCTTAAGAGGTAATAAAATCACTTTACAACCATCCTTCCAAAAACTGTATGCATTCTTCCCTCCATCATTTATTACCTTCTTGTCATATTGTAATGGCCTTCTCACCAATACATGGCATGAATCCATTGGAATGACATCACATCATACTTCATCCTTATAATTATTTTCTATAGAAAATTTGATTAACTATCTCTTATCAACAATGACTTCATTTCCCTTTTTAAACCAAGAAATATGATAAGTATAGGGATGTTTTTCACAATGTTACAATTTTAGTTTATCAATCATTTATTGAGAAACTATATTTTCACAACTGACACTATCAATAATAACTTGGCATACCTTTCGTCCTAAAGTACATCTAGTTTGAAAAATATGTTTTTGAAGCCAAGAATCATCAAAACCTTTATTTTGCACTTTCTCTTCTCTAAAAAATCACCATTGATCTTATCATCATGAGGCTCTCTTCCACATCTGGTGAAACTTGTAGATCTTTCCCTTCTTCACTATTTTCAACTTGATCCAAGTTTGAATCTAGTTGTTATTGCATGTGATAATTTGGACATTCAAATGCGTTATTTCCTTCTTCACCACAACTAAAACAAATAAAAAGTTTTTGTGAGTTTTCCTATCATCTACCACCATCATAGTTTTTGGCCCTCTGAAACCCTTTTCCTCTTTGTTGATTTTGCAAGTCTTGCTAGAAATCATCTAATTTTTCTATTGCTTGAGATAATTATCCCATACCATAATTTAAATCACCTTGTAATGGATATTCTATACATCTTTTCTCTCTCCTTTATTCCTTTGAAAATATTGTCTATTATTTTTTTCGTTTTCCTTTAAATCTAATTGGTATGACTCTTCCATACTACTAATTTTATGCATGCTTGGTTAATCTTGAATAGACAATTTAAACCATTTACATCCCTTGTAGCCATCTATTTATTTTTTTCTTGATGCTCCACACAAATAGACAATTTATAAAATTCATCTAAATAGTCTTGCATAGTAGATAAGTTTTTCTTCAAATTTTGAAATTGACAAAAAAGAGATTGTGCATAATTGAGAAGCAAAAATTTCTCTCTTAGCTTCTTCTTAGCTTCTTCTCCATTGTACTCCATGTTCTAATTTTATCTTTCCCTTTTATAACTCTTTTCTTTTGAATATGATCCCACTAGAGCATTGCATGACCCTTCTATTTAGTGCAAGAAAACTTTAGCTTCTTTTCCCATGGGCCCTCTACCATAGTCTTTCATACAAAAGAAATTATCTAGATTCCAGACCATCCAACAAATCTATCAGCTCCTCTAGTTTGATACTACCCACATAAATAGAAACTTCAATTTTGATTCCTTAATTTTCATTTCTTTCATCTAATTCTCTAAGTGTCCCTTTAAGTACAAATCTGAAAATTATATTTTTTTGGAAATTTTTAGCAAAATAAAAAGTTACCTATTTTGATGAAGTCTAAAAATTGCTTTCTTTGGCAATTTTCAGCAACTTTTTTAACTTGCCTTTTTATTGGGTGATTTTGCATGCTTATCTACATGGCCTATAGAAGTTGCCAATTATTTAAAACTAACTAAAGCAACACTAATTTTCAACTCACTAATAGAATTACATGCAAAGGTTTAAAATTTATTTAAAAATTTAATTTAAAAAAATCCCAAGCTTTCTTCAATCGTAGGTAAAATAAATATGGCCTTTGAAAGCCCATGCATCAATTATTCACTAATTATAGTGGCATAATTAACTTGACATTTCACTATAATACTTTTAGTCTTTAATTTGGTTAATTAATTATTGTTCCAATATGGTCTCACCTCGTTGACTTTCACTTATCATATAGTCAACCAGTGAGATTATTAGGGAGTAATAATCTCATTTAATTGATCTATTGCATGTAAAGTTTTGATGCCAATAGCTAACAAGATGAGAGGGGGGGGGGGTGAATCATACAAACTTAATCTTCAATATTATCAACAGATTCAACCTCGGTAACTTATACTTTAGCAATTTAACCAAAAACTACTAAACATGCTAACTCATAAACACATAATCATCATAACACATATAACACCAGATTTAACGTGGAAACCCAAATAGGGAAAAACCACTATGGGATTTCGGACCCACTAAGAAATATACTCTTCTAGAGTATGCTCAGTTAAAAGCAAATCTTGTTAAAGATTACAAACACATTGCTAGATGTGACCCGGTTAAGGGATTTCCCTCAGATCTGTAAGGATCTTCACTTTGTTAGAAGTGACCTTGTCAAAGGATTTCAAACACTCATTTAGAATGTCACCCTGCTAGAGGGTTTACAAATAAGACTGTTAAGTCCACTCAGTTAAGAGATTTTCTGTCACTTACAAAATAACAGTAATAAAAATATATTTGCAACTTCACATCTAAAATGCTAAAGTAGATTCTATTTGCTCAAAACAATCTTGTCATAGGACTTATCTTGTCCCTCTATTGGGCTCCTTACTCTGTTATTCAAAATAGATCTTCAAGCTTCTGTTCTCGGTAATCACTATGTAGCATCCCTATGCTTACACTTGCCTGCATACATTGTTCATCAACAATTCCTTATTTATAAACAACTCGCTAACCACTGAATCTCCTTGATCACATTTCCCATGATCAATCTTAGCCGTCAAATCTTCAAACTTGACCAGGTTCAATGTATCCTTCAATCTGAAAATGTTTTACCTTGCCTAGGAACTTGCATTCCTTTCTTGGAACTTGCACAAGGTTATTGCGGTTCAATCTGCACTGTAGATCTTCCTCCTGATTTTTCATTGTTGTAGATCCTTAACAAACTTCATGTGCGGCATACCAATCATTTATACATCTCCAACTCATCATTGTCCTTCATTAAATGATGCTTTTATCCATCCAATGAGATCTGTCATAACTCGGTTGCAACTTGGTAAATACTAAACTTTATTCATAGACATTCCGTCTTCATTAACCGATATCGATAACCTTAGGGTTTATCGACTAGGTTCTTTGCTCGATGACATAGTATAGTATTAACCTTACAATCAACAACATTTGTAGGATATAAAAACAATCTAAACATCATGATCTCATTATTGTTTAACTTGGTAGTAGTTGCCCATTGAATAACATATTTCTCCCCTTATTAATCACATTCTTTCTGTGTCTTTTACCAACATCTTAATTCTCTTCAAATCAATCTTCTCAAGATATGGCAACATCATACTGAATCAGGAAATCAATTTCTTGACATCAATGACAAAATAATGTTATAAAGATAGTTATCATCCTTTTTCAGTTATATCAAATAATCTTCAACAACCTTCTCAATATCCTTAATGAATATCATCAATCTCCTTCTATTGAAATACCAACAATCTCCCCCTTTGGCATTGATGGCAAAACCAACTCTTAAATGGTAATACCAACAAGATATTCAAATTGATTCAGATTCAGATTGCTATTAGACTTTTCCTATTATCCTTGAGCTGTTAAAATCTTCTAAAGTCTTCTCCCTTTTTCATTAGGATTCTGAGTTGTTGTCATTTAGTCTTCTCCCTTTTTGCAGTAATCTTCTCCCCCTGTCATTAGTCTTCTGTTATTTTCATCATTTAGGATTTCAGTCAACCATTTAGTCTTCTCCCCCTTTGACAACAATGCCAAAAAGGAAAAGAACTAAATCATGATTTCTTCCCCTGTGAAGTGATTTGCCTTGCTATGTATCATCTCAGTCTCGGTCAGAGCAACTTGTCTCTATTCACTTTTTCTTGCACAACTTTAGGTGACCTCCTAAAGTGTAAATCAACATCAACTCACAAATAATATTCTGTAGAGTCATCGAATTGATGCTTTCACCGAACTTTGTCAGTGAGTAGAAGATAAGGGTAGGACCCCTAACTTGCTTTTGAGATACTCAAAAGTGTCCCTTGGCAATGGCTTTGTGAAGATGTCTGCTAATTGTTCCTTTGAACTGATATATTCCACCACAACTTTCTTTTCTTGAACTTCTTCTCTGAGATAATGATACTTTATAGATATATGCTTTGTCTTAGAGTGCATTACCGGATTCTTTGAAATGTTAATGGCACTAGTATTATCACAGAATATAGTTACTGGCTCGGTAACCTTTTCATTTATAGCTTCTACTAGTTGCTTGATTCGGTACAATTCAATGTTGTAGCAACATATTCAGCTTCTACTGTTGACTGTGAAATACATCCTTGTTTCTTGCTAAGCCAACTCACTAGTCTTTCTCCTAAAAAGAAAGCTCCACCACTTGTGCTTTTCCTGTCATCTATGTTGCCTACCCAATCAGCATCAGTATAAACTTTTAAATCAAAATCATTCTTCTTTTCATATACTAAGCCATAATCTTCAGTGCCTCTCAGGTATCTGAAAATTCTATTGATTGTGGTCATATGGGTTTCCTTGGGATCTATAGAGAATCTTGCAACAATACCTACTACATGTGCTATATCCGGTCTGTTGTGCACAACATATTGAAGTTTTCCAATCACAGATCGGTAAAGTGTCTCATCAACAGATGCAGATTCATCATTCTTTGATAGTTTACAGTTGGTAGTCATAGGAGTACTTACAGGTTTGGAATCCTCCATTCCAAATTTCTTCAAGATTTCCTTTATGTACTTAGATTGAGTAATGAAAATCTCATCTTTCATTTGCAGTATCTGTAAACCTATAAAATATTTTATCTCACTAATTAATGACATCTCAAATTCTTTGCACATTTCATTTCCAAAGTTCTTGCATAAGGAGTCATTACCACAAAAAATAATATCATCAACAAATATGGTTGAGATCAGTATTCCATTGTCCTCATCATTCTTCATGTACATATTGTTGTTTTCATTTGTCCTTATAAATCCAATCTCGATCAAATAAGAGTGCAGTCTTTCATACCATGCTCTAGGTGCTTGTTTCAAACCATATAAAGCTTTGTTTAGTTTACATACCTGATCTTTACTCTTGTCTTCAACAAATCCTTCAGGTTGTTCAATGTAAACTTCTTCTTCTAGTATATCATTCAAAAATGCAGATTTAACATCCATTTGATATACCTTGAAATTTTTGAAAGCAGCATATGCCAACAATGTTCTTACTCCCTCAAGTCTAGCCACAGGTGCAAAAGTCTCACCATAATCTATTCCTTCTTCTTGAGCATAACCTTTGCAAACTAGTCTTGCTTTGTTTCAAATGACCTCACCTTTTTCATTTAGCTTGTTTCTGAAAATCCACTTTGTACTGATTACATTTTTGTCCTTTGGTCTTGGGATCAGTGTCCATGTGTCATTCTTCTTGATTTGATCAATCTCTTATGTCAGAGCATTTACCCATTTGATGCAGAGCATCATGAAAATCCATAAAACCTTCATTCAAGGGTAAACTTTAAACTTGAATCAAGAGACATATAAAAAGATAAATCACTCTTCTCAACTTCAAAACAATTTAAAAGGTTATATTACATCCTTAAAACACTTCATTCAATATTTCAGATCATAACATTCACCATAACATGAGAGAACAAATTCTTTATTGCCATGGAATACCCTAGTTTAGGGTTTCATCCCTTAATAGTTGTTTTCACCAAAATGATCACAAAATATTCAATTCTTAACCAAATAATGTAAGACCAAAAGCATTGGAAAGAATATTCAGAGACCTTTCCAAAAAATATATCCTTTCTTCAATATTATCCCTCATGTGACCATACCAAATGCTACAACCAGATTGTTGCTGCCTTCACCAATCTGCTTTTCACCGTGAACTGTAACAAACAGCCATCCATAATATTTTATATATTTATCATAAAGAAAATCGCTTCAGTCAGAATTTATAATACGGAGTTACACAAGTTCTCTCAAAATTTCAGCCAGATCCAACGGTTGAATAAAAAGTTATGATCATTTGTCCAGAACTAGGTAACCCTTGGCAGGGTTTTGACAATCATTGAAAAAAACAAACATATCTTGCCAAATACTCCACAAAAATGCACAAGAAAGGATTCATCTGAAAGATATTTCATCAATATATCATTAAATAACATCTACATATAAAAATTACATCAAATTTGATCCTCCATGGATCTATGACAGCCATAGATTCCTTAAAACCTCATGACAATTTGAGGGTTTGATGGATAATCTTTGTCAAATCCCCTCCAAACTGATCTCTCTTCTTGATTTCGACCAAACATAGTTTTATAAACCATTTCCAACTCCTTTCTAACTTCTCCAACAACCTCATAACCAATGGATTTCATTTTTACACTTTTGTTGCACTTTTGGCAATATTGCAACTTTGCAATTTTTACAATTTTTGACATAAATGACTCTAACTCTTACATGGACACTTTTAAAACTTCAATATGGACCAAATATGATATCTTTGGACAAAATGGCTCATTTATCCTTACATATTATGATTCAATTGACTCAAATAACCTTAATATGTTATGAATGACTCAAATACAATAAATTGTTCATATTATGACTTTTGACCTCCTGCTATGCTTGTGTGCTTAGGTGCCTCTGCACCACCAATCTTCACTGTTAAATGCCTCTTTTACTATTCTCGGTTCAAATTCAGATATCAGACATGTGTTTTGTCTCAGTTGGTTTCTTGTCATCACTAGATCATCCTTATCTCCTATAATCTGACTTGATGCATGATGTCTTCTGACATATTTGGCTAATATAGGCTCGGTAGGCTCTACATGATCTTCTTCATTTTCTTCAACAATTTTCTCGGTAGGAATTCTCGGTTGAACATAAATAAATTCTTCATAATCTTCTGGTTCTTTGGAATTTCCTTCATCACTTCTTTCTGCAAATTCATCAATTTTCACATTTGCACTTTCCACTATTTTATTAGATGATTTGATCAGACATTTAAATGCTTTACTTCTAGAAGAATAACCAAGAAATGTTCCTTCCTCACTTTTCTGATCAAACTTTCCATTTTTGTCATCTTTGTGAACATAGCATCTACTTCCAAAAACTTTAAAATAACTTACATTAGGTTTCTTGTCATACCAGATCTCATATGGTGTCTTCATACTTCCTTTCTTCAGTTGTACTCGGTTCAGGGTGTAAACTGCAGTGCTGATTGCTTCTCTCCAAAATGTTTGAGGTACCCTCTTTTCTATCATCAGGGTTCTGGCACAATCTACAATTGTTATGTTTCTTCTCTCGGCTATCCCATTTTGTTGTGGTGTTCTCGGTGCAGACACATGCCTTTTTATACCATGATCATTGCAGAATAAGTTAAATTCATCAGAAGTGAACTCTCCTCCTCTATCAGATCTAAGACATTTCAACTGTCTTCCTATTTCATTTTCAACTCTTGCCTTGTACCATTTAAACATTTGAAAAGCTTCTGATTTTTCTTTTAAAAATATAACTGACATCATCCTTGAGTAATCATCCACAAATAATATGAAATACTTATCACCATAATAACTATGAACTTTCATGGGACCACAAAGATCAGTGTGTACTAGATCTAAAATTCCTTTATAAGTGTAGGACTTACTTCTAAAGCTTGATCTTTTCATCTTACCCATCTGGCATCCTTGGCACATAGCATTCATAGGTTTTTCCAGACTCAGTAGATCTCTTACTTGGTTCTTCTTGCTTATTTTGATCAGATTATCAAAATTTACATGACAAAACCTTTTATGCCATAACCAAGTATCATCTATCTTAGCATAAAGACACTTGTTCCGAGTTGAGTCAAGATGAAATGTATTACCTTTTGTTTGTGTCCCGGTAGCAGCTAACTTTCCATGCTTGTCATGAACTTTGACAATTCCTTTCTAAAATTCTATTCCGTATCCTGTATTGTTTAGCTATGCTACACTCTAACAAATTGTATTTCAAACCTTCAACCCAGTATACATCATCACATTTAGCATTGTCGAGAAGTGTTATAGACCCTTTACCTTTCACCAGACATGGTGCATCATTACCAAATCTTACATAGCATCCATCACAGTCTTCTAATTTAACAAATTTGTGTTTATCACCTATCATATGATGTGAGCATCCACTGTCTATGATCCAAGAATCATTATTATTTATGTGAGATATTAGGGCTTTTTCTTCATACCTTTCCTCATTTGATCCATCTTTAATAGCCACATAAACAACTTCCTTTGTATCAGTTTCATCAGATTTGTCACCGTTAGATTCCTCATCAGCTACTAGGCATGTCTTTCTATCTCTCCTTCTGAAGTCTCGGTGTCCTCTGTATTGGTTGTCTTTCTGCCTATTATCTTGATGTTCTCTCTTTTCACTAGATTCTTTGTCAGGGCAGTTAGAAGCCATATGTCCTATTTTATCGCAATTGAAACATTTTAAAGGTAGCTTTCCTTTATACTTACCTTTTCCTCTCGGTAACCTTCTGGCTAATAATGCTTCAAACTCTTCTTGCTTCTTGATTTCCTCATACAGTTTGTGTACTTCTTCCATGTTCTTACGAAATCTTTCACTTGCTCCATTGTGATTCCCTTCAAAGTACTTACTCATTCTATCATTGTAATCATCAGATTCACCAATATAAAAAGAACTGAATGCAGATTCTACTTTATTTACCGAAGACCCACTGTTATCAAAATTACTTAACTCAAATGCATGTAGCTTACCAATAGTAGCATCCAAAGAAACTGGCATGTTAGGTACAGATCTCAATTCATTCATTGCAGAGGTTATTTCAATCATAGCTTGAATATGTTCTTGCTTTGCCTTTATCTCTTCCAAGGTCATTGGGTTGATGCTTGGTGGTATGTAATCATTCTCCAAATAATATGTTGCATATTCTCCAATTCCTGATAAATGCAACTTCATCCTTTTCTGCCATGTGGATAAACTTGACTTGTTCAGCTTCGGTGCATCCCTTTTATACATCTTAGGATCTTTGCCTCAAGTACCTTTATACTTTTCTTCCGGAGTCCAAAGCTCTCATACCAATTGTAAAGTTTTGATGCCAATAGCTAACAATATGAGAGCGGGGGGGTGAATCATACAAACTTATTCTTCAATATTATCAACAGATTCAACCTCTATAACTTATACTTCAGCAATATAACCAAAAACTGCTAAACATGCTAACTCATAAACACATAATCATCATAACACATATAACACTAGATTTAACATGGAAACCCAAATAGGGAAAACCCACTATGGGATTTCGAACCCACTAAGAAATATACTCTTCTAGAGTATGCTTGGTTAAAAGCAAATCCTGTTAAAGATTACAAACACATTGCTAGATGTGACCCGGTTAAGACATTTTCTATTAGGATCTTCACTTTGTTAGAAGTGACCTTGTCAAAGGATTTCAAACACTCATTTAGAATGTCACCTTGCTAGAGGGTTTACAAATAAGACTGTTAAGTCCACTCGGTTAAGAGATTTTCTGTCACTTACAAAATAATAGTAATAAAAATATATCTGCAACTTCACATCTAAAATGCTAAAGCAGATTCTATTTGCTCAAAACAATCTTGTCATAGGATTTATCTTGTCCCTCTGCTGGGCTCCTTACTCTATTATTCAAAATAGGTCTTCAAGCTTATGTGCTCGGTAATCACTATGTAGCATCCTTATGCTTACACTTGCCCGCATACATTGTTCATAAACAATTCCTTATTTATAAACAATTCGCTAACCGTTGAATCTCCTTGATCACATTTCCCATGATCAATCTTAGCCGTTAGATCTTCAAACTTGACCAGGTTCAATGTATCCTTCGATCTAAAAATGTTTTACCTTGTCTAGGGACTTGCATTCCTTTCTTGGAAATTGCACAAGGTTATTGTGGTTCAATCTACGTTGTAGATCTTCCTCCTGATTTTTCATTGTCGTAGATCCTTAACAAATTTCATGCATGACATACCAATCATTTATAAATCTCCAGCTCATCATTGTCCTTCATTAAATGATGTTTTTATCCATCCAATGCGATCTGTCATAACTTGGTTGCAACTCGCTAAATACTAAACTTTACTCGGTGGACATTCCACCTTCATTAACTGATATCGATAACCTTAGGGTTTACCGACTAGGTTCCTTAGGGTTTACTGACTAGGTTCTTTGCTCGATGACATAGTATAGTATTAACCTTACAATCAACAACATTTGTAGGATATAAAAACAATCTAAACATCATGATCTCCTCATTGTCTAACTCGGTAGTAGTTGCCCATTGAATAACTTATTTCTCCCCTTATTCATCACATTCTTTCTGTGTCTTCTACCGACATCTTAATTCTCTTCAAATCAATCTTCTCAAGATATGGCAACATCATACTGAATTAGGAAATCAATTTCTTGACATCAATGACAAAATAATGTTATAAAGATAGTTATCATCTTTTTTCAGTTATATCAAATAATCTTCAACAACCTTCTCAATATCCTTAATGAATATCAACAATCTCCTTCTATTGAAATGCCAACATTGCACACCTAACCTTGATAGGTTGCTTCCATTCTTAGTGTATATATAAGAGGATTCTTACACTCAAAATGTGTTTCTCCTTCTCCCCACCTTCTCAGAGACAATGTAGTACCCCTTTCTCGATCAGACTTTTAGACTCATGTTTAACTTTTGTTGACTCTTTAAGTGGAAACTTTATTGTGATATTTTGTTTAGACATTATGCAGTATGGTGATATGCTTTATTTTGATTTGCAGTATGTGTTTCATGCAATATTTTCTTATGGATGTTTAATGTGATTTTTATTGGATTATTGTCATGGACTGGCATATTTACTTTATACATGCAATGTGTTATATTCATGTTTCATGTTTGTGAGTGTATGGGGTGCAAGGGGATGATTTTCTTTCACTCACTCTGGTAAGATAGGGAAGGTCACGATTCTCCTTCATCGATGTGTGTGTCGTGTCAGTTATATATATTTATCTATATGCACGTGTGGTTCTTTGATGCAGGACATTACAAGTACAAGTACCGGGTAGGTACGGGGTATCGACTCCACCTAGTTTCACAGGTCTGGGCATACCTTATTTGTCCGATGGGAGTGGAGCAGATAGTTGTTAGACCTTAAATTGACCCGTAGTTACACTCATGTGAGTGTTGTTAGTCGGTCATCATTTCTTGTTTGACCAGTATGCGAGTTTTGGCCCTTTGGCATTTTCGTATTGTGAGTCGTCTGGTGGATATTTCTCGTTTTGCATGCCTCCTGCTAGTTAGAAAAGTTAATTTGAATGAATAGTATTATTTCTTATTAGTATATTTAAATTAAATTAATATGCCTTTGTTATTTCATGTTGGTGTATTTAATTAAATTAATATGCCTCTTTTATTTCATGTTGGTGTATTTAATTAAATTAATATGCCTTTGTTATTAATGATTTAGTTAAAAAAATTGAGTTTTTAAATTTAAATGGCTAAAGTGCATGTTATATTTAAAAATAATAATTGTATTTATTTGAGAAAGGTAATAAAGTTAGAAAGTGTGCTTTTAGAATTTTTATTTTATATGTTGAAGTTATTTTCAATTTATGGAAAAAGAAATGAGGAAAAAAGAAAATATCTCCATTGACCTTTTGGTGGAGATTTGATTTTACCTTTTTGGGGAAATTTTCTATTGATTGAACAAAAATTTTAACCTAAAAGTTTAGGTTAAAACATTTGGATATATTGCCCGAGAGTTCACGGGAAGAGAGAGGGAAAAAAAAATTGGAAGCCAAGTTTTGAGAACAAAATTGGAAATTGGATTTTTGGGTTGAAGATTTGGTGCAGGTTGAAGCTCATCTCCAATTTTCTTCCAGGAGTGCATTTAAGGTTGGCTAGATTCTATTCTTTCCTTTTGTTGCAAAAATTTGAAATGTTTTAAAATCTTCCTGAGTGTTTGTGCTTGGGAATTCATGGAATTCATTTGGAAGTGTTAAATTTAGTTTGAGTTGTGGGAATAGAGTGTTTTGTGTTTGAGTTTATCTCTTCCCAACTTAATTTGTTAATTTTGAAGAAATTGGTTTTTCGAACCAGAAAAATTAGTTTTTTGTGTGTGCTTTCAAGTTGTATAAATTGTGAGTAAATCTCTTCATTTCTAGTTTGGAAATAATAGATTTGTTTTTGTTTGTTTGGAGATTTTCAAATTGTTCAAAAACAAAAGGTTATGTTAGCAAATTGTTTACAAATTGGCCTCCCTGTGTGTGTTCTTGATTTTTTTCATTTGTGCAAGAACTATGGAAATTTGGATTAAATCCTCTCTATTTTGGTTAAATTTGTTATGGATTTTGCCCAATATCATTTGATTTGGGTCTTATTGGTATCTATTTGTAAACAAAAAATTTTATTAAAGATTTTTCTTTTAATTTTATTTTTTGTTTCCTCTGTTTTTACAGAGTGCATTTTGGGTGTAGGAAATTTTACCAGTAAAATATTTTAGTAAAAATAAATTCTTAAAAAAAAAAGTTTTTTAACCACATGGCAGGGTTTCCCCCACCATGTGGGATGGTAGTCACTACAACCATTGGTAGCTTCTACTACCACATGGTAGCAACCACTACCATTGGTAGCGGCCTACCCTCCTTCGCATAAAACAACAGTCCGCATTGGAAATTAGAACCGTCGGCTATAAATATGTTACGTTGTGCTTTTGGCAACGTTTAAAAAGTATAAAACGTTTTGCCCAAATTTTGTTATTCGGTTTTTTATATTTTAATAATATATATATATATATATATATATACTATTTTAAATGTAATTTTTCTTTTATAATTATTGTTTGTAAATTAGCTTTATTTGTTATATAAGTTAATTTTTTTGATGTAATATATATACATAATATAATATGTGTATATAAGTATTTATATATTCAACAAATATATATTTATATCATATATGTATATTATTATATATATTTATTGTGATTTTTAATATTTTTAGAAATCGTACTATTTGGGAAAAATAAAATCAAATGATGCTTTTGTGGAAAATGTATTATTTAATATGGTATGTTTTATACATTAAGTTATTATGATTTTTGCTTGTTCAGAATTGAAAGGGGGCAAATTGGCTATTTGTGATTAGTTTAATTTCTAACCTTATTAGATTAATGACGACTTGAATTTCTTTTAATTAGTGTGGTTGTATTTTATTAAATTTTAAATGTTGAATTGCAAGTATATATGATGTTATTAATTTCAAAAGATTGTTTGAGTATGGTCTTAGTGAATTTGACATTTCTTAGCAAGGGGCTTATTTTGTTGCAATTCTTGTAAATGTTTAGTCGTCATGTTGTAGTGTTCGTTGTACCTCTTGATCAGGTGTTGTCCTTATGACCTTGTCATTTTAAACCATATTGTGCTTATTCCTTATGGTTAACCAAGGGTTAGTAAGATTATGTTTTTTGTCACATGTATTTTTTAGTGGTTGTATGGCTATCAGTATCGCCATAGGGTTCTCATAGGGGGACTATATTTGTATAGTGTCATATGGGAGAGTGGCTTTCGAGTGGGGGTCGTGCTTGAAGTGGTTGGCTGGATAACCCCTCGAAAGTGAGTTAATAAGTGATAACCTAATAATTGATTAGGGGGTGGGTAGTTCTTAACATTAAATAAGTTATTGTACCCCGCACATGGTTGAGTGCTCATATAGACTCAAGATGTAGTGGGAAGGCCTGTAATGGCAAACCGACCACCTTATCTTCATGAAGGGTTGGTAGGGCCCATATGAGACTTGGATGGAACTGGGGGTTCGGGAAAGGTTACCAGGATAACCCAGGTTAGGGGTCGAGACCTAGGGTAACCATCATAAACTATGTGATGACACTCTCTTTAGGGTCACTAGTATTTTGTGATGTTGAGTTGACTTGGAGTATTGTGGAGTCACACTTGTATTGTCGACCATGTTTTTCTTGTGCTTGCTTGAGGGTCTTCTTCTATCTCCTAGCACGGTAGGGTGATTCCATTTTGGGATCACATGGTCAGGTGGTAGTGTCACTTCCCATCGGATGTTTATGTTTGTGCCTTCATGCGAGGATTGGCTTTGTAGATATTGCCATGGTTCATGATTCTTGTATCTTCTCGTGTTGGACATTTTTGTATTTGAAACTTACGTGGTCATTTGTATCAGTGGATTATGTAACCTTGATATTTGGTAAAGATGTAATTTTATATGTATTATTGGAAGCCATTTAATAGATGAATAATGTAATCTTGTTATTGGATGTTTATTTTATCAGTTATCCTTATTCTTTGTGCAAATGCTTTCTTGAAGAGTAATATATATTGTAATACTTTCAATCTTTAAATGATGAAATCTTTTGTATGAATATGGTTTATTGTGTTCAATAAGTAATTGATGGATTATTGGATTAACCTTAATAATGGAATTTAATCTTTCGAATAATTCTTCATTGGTAACCCTTTAGGAATTCTTGCGTTAGACTTTCACTTGTGTAATAAACGTGCAATGTAGTAAGTAAAGAACTTTATGTGAATTAAACTTAAAAAAAAAAAAGTATTTCACCCTTAGTTGTTTAGTTATGTGGTTATTCCTTTGGGGTTCCTGGCGGGGCATTATAGGCATGCTTGTAATGATATTGTATATGTTATCACTTGTAGTACCCCTACTCGTTTGAACTCATTAGACTTATATTTTATTATTGTTTCCTTTCAGTGGATACATTACCATGATTTGTTATTCAGACTTATTTGACACTATTTTATGTTTTATCTAGATATGAGATGCATAATTTATTTGTAGTAGTTCAGTACTTGTGATTTATGGCATTGTATTGATTACGGCTATGTACTGACACTTTACTTTATCTATGCAATGTATGTTGTGTGTCTACGAGTGTATTGGATGCAAGGAGACGATTTTCCTTCACTCACTCTGATGAGACAGGGAACGTCGCGATTCTCCTTCATTGGTGTGTTTGTTGTGTTTTCTATATATGTATGCATGTGTGGTTCGGTGATGCAGGATATTGCAGGTACAAGTATCGGGTAGGTACGAGGTATCGTCTCCACCTGGCTCCACAGGTCTGAGCATGCCTTATATTTTCTGATGGAAGTGGAGGAGATAGCAGTTGACCCTATGTTTTTCAGTTACACTCGGGTGAGTGTCGTCAGTTAGTCATCCCGTTAGTTTGTTCGGCCTTTGTATTTTGTTGTTTGATCTTTTATAAGTATTTGCTTGAGGTTTGCTCAGTTTGTGTGTTAATGGTTTTAATTACTGCATGTTATGTTTTATTTGTTTGTGAAGGGTGAAAAATTGTTGATAATGTGAATTAAATAGTGACGCTAGGATTTAATGTCCTTCGTGGAGAAGTAGGTGAATTATCGAAACTATGTTCAATGTTTGGTTTTCAAATTATACTATAGTTATACGTATTTTATATGTAGATTCGGACTCGAACATATATATATATATATATATATATATATATATATATATATATATATATATATATATATATATATATATATATACGTGTAGGTAATTAGGAGTCATGTTCAATTATGTTGATTATCTTAATAGGATTATTTGGAAGTTGAATAAATTAGAGTTTATAATATAGCGTACCATATATATATATATATACAATGATTGATTTTTAATTAATCATTTTGTTATATTGATGCAAGTTAAATATATTTGGTAGTTAAATAACTGTGAAATCGATCGTATACATATATATATATAATATATATAAACAATTATCGTGAAATATGATTACTTCATGAATTTTGTATATGTCTACATAATCATTTGAGAATATATATATATATATATATATATATATATATATATATATATATATATATATATATATATATATATATATATATATATATATATATATATATATATATATATATATATATATATATATATATATATATATATATATATATATATTCTCAAATGATTATATATATGTATATGAATCGACCATATACTTGTATGAATCGATCATATACAAATATATAAATATGTAATTATGATATATAAAAACATATTTAAAAAAAAAAAAAGATAACTATTACTTTAATGAAAAACCGAAATATATATTTACATATATATTTAATTTGTTAAATAATGATTAATGTTTAAAAATATATATTAGTGAAAGGGTCATTAACTATATATTAAAAATATATAATAAAAAAAATGGAAATTAAAATAAATTAAAAAAATATATCATATAATAATAATAGCAAGGTGGCGGGTTAAGTTTAAAGAGTTTCAAATCAAATAACTAGCGTGGCCAATAGTAATACCGATCACCCCCTTAATAAAAGGGAGGGGTTGGTATTACCATCGACCACCCTCCTCCCTTTTTGTTTTACGTAGCCCACGTTAACATGCAAATACGGTGGAGGCACCAATTAACATGCAACCTTGCTCATTAAGGTATGTGGTGGAAGGAGTTAATGTAGGGGTAGGAAGTAATGTAGGGAGTAACTTGGAAAATAATGTGGTTTACCAACTCACGTATACTCACCAACATATTTATCAACATGCATAGTAAGAAGTAGTTTTAAGTTAACCTTTCATGTTTTTAGGAAGTTATTTTTAGTAAAGTCGACTTAGTCTTGGAGTTAAAATCCACATGGATAATCTATAAATATGGACTTAATCACATTAGTGGTGTGGTGTCATGAAATGGATAGTGAATAACTTTACATGGTGAACACATAGGTGTTCATATACGATTAGGACTATTATGATGCAATTAGATCTTGAGTGGTGTCACTTAGAATCAATCCACCTCTAGTAGAGATAGCCTGAAAGTAGGAAAGAGCGTAGATGACAACCCTATATATAGACCATTGACTTGGAAGAGAAGGGGAGGTGAGATGCAATGAAGGATTAGAGAATTCATTTTGCATCCAAGGAAGGACGGTAGACTCGAGAGGAAAGAGTAGAATAGGAGAAAGAATAGAATAGAGGAAAGAGTAGAATAGGGGAAAGAATAGAATAGAAGAGAAAAATAGAATAGGTTAGAGAGATAGTGAGGATACTTTTGAAGTATCAAAGAGAGTAAGTTTTGAGATAAAGTTCAGAGTATATTGGAGATAGGTTCGCAAGCAAAGCGCGTTACTATTTGGCAAAACCGTGTCGAGGTCTTGGAAACCGGTCAAGATTACAAGAGGTCAGAAATTTCTTTAGTTTCTGCTTATTATTTATGGAAGTTTTTGTTATAAGTTATGATTATGATCTTGCTTATACTATGGTTATGGAAAGGTATCATTAGTCATTTGGGATAGTTAAATGAAAAATCATAGGGTTTTAGATGTAATTAAGTTCTTAGCTATAGTAGTGGAATTTTGTTTAAATGATTAGAATATTGCAGTTTAAGAACATATTGCACACTTTTTATTATATGAAAGAAATTTATGCTTGCGTTCAGAACCTAGGTATTAAGACTCATTAGTTGCTTCTCTAGGAGAGTTTGGGGAGTAATGGATTACTGTTGAAACATTAGGTTTATGACTTATTAAATAGTGTATTAATATAGTTGTAATTCTTATTTTTTGGAAGTCTTTATTTGCAAGTTGTTTATGCATTGAGTGTTTTAAGGAAAGATTGTTTGTGTTAGGATCATATGTAAATGGTGTTTTCTGTCAAGTTTAAATTCCAATTCTTCTTGCATTATCGTTGTGTCCTATGTTTCCTTGGTCAGGTGTCGAGGTATAACTTTATCGATCTGAGCCATTGTGTGTTTTGTCCAAATGGTCAACCTTTGGTTAGTAAATCGTGTATCCTTCACCTATGGTTTGTCAGGATTAGGTATGGTTGTCTGTTTCGTCATAGAGAGAGACTTTTCCTATAGTGTCCTATGAGAAAGAGTGGCTTTTGAGCGAGGGTCATGCCCGAAGTGGATGACAGGATAACCCATCTAAAGTCGGATAAAAAGTGATAACCTAATAATTGATTTGGGATGGGTGAGATAAATATTAATTAAGATAATGTGCCTCGTTCATAGGTGTAGTGCTTGTAAAGGGCTCATAATGTTACGAGAAGGCCTGGAATGGAAAACTTACCACCTTGTCTTCATGAAAGGATTGGTAGGGTCCACATGAGACTTAATTGGAGCCGAAATCCGGGAGAGGTTACCAGGAGAGAGAGTTGGGACCTAGGAGGCTGTACCATGGTATCTGTCTTAAGCTATGCGATGACACTCTCTCCTTAGAGTCACTAGTGTTTGTGAGTTGAGTCACATGAATGTTTGCAGAATAATGTATTTCTTTTGTACTTGTCTTGTTTTTCTTGCTTGAGGGTTTTCTACTATCTCCTAGCATGGTGGGGTGGTTCCATTTCGGGATCACATGGTCGGGTGGTAGTGCCACTTCTCATCAGATGTTCTGGAATGCATCTTCAGGCGAGGAAGGGCTTCGCTGATGTTCTTGGTTTGGGGTTCATGTACCAGCTCTGGTTCGTGATCATTGTTCAATTGAAACCTTTTGGTCATTGCATCAAAATTTTATGTAACCTTCATATTGTAACATTGTAATTCATGGTATTTTTGTAAGCATGTATTTATGGATATTGTAAAAAGGAATCATTGGAATGTATGTTAATTCAATTGTTTTAATCTTTTATATATATAAAATGAATGCATTGGAGTACTTTGATTCTTTCATTATGGAATTTAGATGCATGTGTAGTTTTTATCTTTAACGTTTAATTTTCCTAAATAGCTGAGCAATAGGATTTTTCGTGGTGTTAATATAATCACAAAGTAATCTTTGTTGGTAACCCTTAGGGAATCATGTGTTAGTCTTCCTCTATGTTATTAAACGCGCATTGGTTATAATTACACACTTGTTCTTTTAAAAAAAATTATTTCACCCTTAGTTGCATAGATTGTTTTGTTTTCGTTTAGGGTTTCTGGTGGAGCATTACATTTGGTATCAGAGCTTAAGTTTCAACACTGGGTACTCTGGGTTTGTAGTGAGCCTATTCAACTTGACCTTTTTGCTTAGGTCTTAATGTTTGTGTTTCCCTTGTTTTATCCTTGCCATAGGTCTGAACCATTTTCTCTATACATTGCTAGGTCATGGCTAAGAAAACTAGGGGATGTGGCCAGTAGAGTTGGCTACAGGTGTCCGTGTTTCTCTAGATGCCTTTGTTCCCAATTGTGAGTTGAATCTCTAGGAACCATAGTTACTTCTGTTGACCTTTGAGTCATTCCTTTGGGTTCTTATGGAGTTGTGTTGGGAATGGATTGGCTATCTTCTCACAAGGCTCGCGTAGACTGTCACAAGAAACATTGGAGTGTTTAGATGACCTTAGTAAGAAAGTGGAAATTGTTAGAGTTCAAAGACCAATATCCTTACGCATGATCTCCGCTATGCAACTTAAGCGGTGCATGCGTAGAGGGCGTTAGTTTTTTGTAGTTACTCTTGAGGACGTGGATGAGTCAAAGAGTCGAGAAATCACTCTTGATAGTCACCCTATTCTTTGAGAGTATGCTAATGTATTTCCATTGGATATTTCTGGTATGCCTCCAAAGTGAGACATAGACTTTCACATAGACTTGGTTCCTAGTGCAGAACATATTTCGAGAGCTGTATTCTTATTTGTTTTAGGCTTCCAGGAGTAAGCCTAGTTTTTGGGGGGGAAATTTAGTACCTCTACTCGTTTGAACTCATTAGACTCATATTTTATTATTGTTTTCTTTCAATGGATACATTACCATGATTTGTTATTTAGACTTATTTGACACTATTTTACATTTTATCTAGATATGAGATGCATAATTTATTTGCAGTAGTTCAGTACTTGTGATTTATGGCATTGTATTGATTATGGCTATCAACTGACACTTTACTTTATCTATGCAATGTACGTTGTGTGTCTACGAGTGTATTGGATGCAAGGAGACGATTTTCCTTCACTCACTTCGATGAGACAGGGAACGTTGTGATTCTCCTTCATCAGTTTGTTTGTTCTGTTTTCTATATATGTATGCATGTGTGCTTTGGTGATGCAAGATATTGCAGGTGCAAGTACCGGGTAGGTACGGGGTATCGTCCCTGGCTTCACAGGTCTAAGCGTGCCTTATATTTTTCGATGGAAGTGGACGAGATAGTAGTTGACCCTATGTTTTTCAATTACACTCGGGTGAGTGTCGTCAGTTAGTCATCTCGTTAGTTTGTTCAGCCTTCGTATTTTGTTGTTGGATCTTTTATGAGTGTATTTGTTTGAGGTTTTCTCAGTTTGTGTGTTAATGGTTTTAATTACTGCACGTTATGTTTTATTTGTCTGTGAAGGGTGAAAAAGTGTTGATAATGTGAATTAAATAGTGACGCTAGGATTTAACGTCCTTCATGGAGAAGTAGGTGATTATCGAAACTATGTTCAATGTTTGGTTTTCAAATTATACTATAGTTATACGTATTTTTAATGTAGATTCGGACTCGAACATATATATATATACACGTGTAGTTAATTAGGAGTCATGTTCAATTATGTTGATTATCTTAATAGGATTATTTGGAAGTTGAATAAATTAGAGTTTATAATATAACGTACCATATATATATATATATATATATATATATATAGAATGATTGATTTTAATTAATCGTTTTGTTATATTGATGCAAGTTAAATATATTTGGTAGTTAAATAACTATGAAATCGATCGTATACACATATATATAATATATATAAACAATTATCGTGAAATATGATTACTTCATGAATTTTGTATATGTATATATATGTATGTATGTATATGAATCGACCATATACTTGTATGAATCGATCATATACAAATATATAAATATGTAATTATGATCTATAAAAACATATTTAAAAAAAAAAAAAGATAAATATTACTTTAATGAAAAACCGAAATATATATTTACATATATATTTAATTTGTTAAATAATGATTAATGTTTAAAAATATATATTAGTGAAAGGGTCATTAACTATATATTAAAAATATATAATAAAAAAAAAGGAAATTAAAATAAATTAAAAATATATATAATATAATAATAATAGCAAGGTGGCAGGTTAAGTTTAAAGAGTTTTAAATCAAATAACTAGGGTGACCGATAGTAATATCGACCACCCCCTTAATAAAAGGGAGGGGTTGGTATTACCATCGACCACCCTCCTCCCTTTTTGTTTAACGTAGCCCACGTTAATATGCAAATACGGTGGAGGCACTCATTAACATGCAACCTTGCTCATTAAGGTATGTGGTGGAAGGAGTTAATGTAGGGGTAGGAAGTAATGTAGGGAGTAACTTGGAAAATAATGTGGTTTACCAACCAATGTATACTCACTGACATATTTATCAACATGCATAGTAAGAAGTAGTTTAAGTTAACCTTGCATGTTTTTAGGAAGTTATCTTTAGTAAAGTCGACTTAGTCTTGGAGTTAAAAGCCACATGGATAATCTATAAATATGGACTTAATCACATTAGTGGTGTGGTGTCATGAAATGGATAGTGAATAACTTTACATGGTGAACACATAGGTTTTCATATATGATTAGGACTGTTATGATGCAATTAGATCTTGAGTGGTGTTACTTAGAATCAATCCACCTCTAGTAGAGATAGCCCGAAAGTAGGAAAGAGGGTAGATGACAACCCTATATATAGACCATTGAGTTGGAAGAGAAGGGGAGGTGAGAAGCAATGAAGGATTAGAGAATTCATTTTGCATCCAAGGAAGGACAGTACACTCGAGAGGAAAGAGTAGAATAGGGGAAAGAATAGAATAGAGGAGAAAAATAGAATAGGTTAGAGAGATAGTGAGGATACTTTTGAAGTATCAAAGAGAGTTAGTTTTGAGATAAAGTTGGGAGTATATTGGAGATAGGTTCGCAAGAAAAGCACGTTACTATTGGGTGTAAGGGCGTCGAGGTCTTGGAAACTGGTCCAGATTACAAGAGGTCAGAAATTTCTTTAGTTTTGGCTTATTATTTACGGAAGTTTTTGTTATAAGTTATGATTATGATCTTGCTTATACTATGGTTATGGAAAGGTATCATTAGTCATTTGGGATAGTTAAATGAAAAATCATAGGGTTTTAGATGTAATTAAGTTCTTAGCTATAGTAGTGGAATTTTGTTTAAATGATTAGAATATTGCAGTTTAAGAACATATTGCACACTTTTTATTATATGAAAGAAATTTATGCTTGCGTTCAGAACCTAGGTATTAAGACTCATTAGTCACTTCTCTAGGAGAGTTTGGGGAGTAATGGCTTACTGTTGAAACATTAGGTTTATGACTTATTAAATAGTGTATTAATATAGTTTTAATTCTTATTTTCTGGAAGTCTTTATTTGCAAGTTGTTTATGCATTGAGTGTTTTAAGGAAAGATTGTATGTGTTAGGATCATATGTAAATGGTGTTTTCTGTCAAGTTTAAATTCCAATTCTTGTTGCATTATCGTTGTGTCCTATGTTTCCTTGGTCAGGTGTCGAGGTATAACTTTATCGATGTAAGCCATTGTGTGTTTTGTCCAAATGGTCAACCTTTGGTTAGTAAACCGTGTATCCTTCACCTGTGGTTTGTCAGGATTAGGTATGGTTGTCTGTTTCGCCATAGAGTTCTCGTAGAGAGAGACTTTTCCTGTAGTGTCCTATGAGAAACAGTGGCTTTCGAGCGGGGGTCGTGCCCGAAGTGGATGACAGGATAACCCGTCAAAAGTCGGATAAAAAGTGATAACCTAATAATTGATTTGGGATGGGTGAGATAAACATTAATTAAGATAATGTGCCTCGTTCATAGGTGTAGTGCTTGTACAGGGCTCATAATGTTATGAGAAGGCCTGGAATGGCAAATTTACCACCTTGTCTTCATGAAAGGATTGGTAGGGTACGCATGACACTTAATTGGAGCCGGAAGCCGGGAGAGGTTACTAGGAGAGAGAGCCGAGACCTAGGAGGTTGTACCATGGTATCTATCTTAAGCTATGTGATGACACTCTTTCCTTAGAGTCACTAGTGTTTGTGAGTTGAGTCGCATGAATGTTTGCAGAGTCATGTATTTCTTTTGTACTTGTCTTGTTTCGCTTGCTTGAGGGTTTTCTACTATCTCCTAGCACGGTGGGGTGGTTCCATTTTGGGATCACATGATCGGGTGGTAGTGCCACTTCCCATCAGATGTTCTAGAATGTATCTTCAGGCGAGGAAGGGCTTTGCTAATGTTCTTGGTTTGGGGTTCATGTACCAGCTCTGGTTCGTGATCATTGTTCAGTTGAAACCTTTTGGTCATTGCATCAAAATTTTATGTAACCTTCATATTGTAACATTGTAATTCATGGTATTTTTGTAAACATGTATTTATGGATATTGTAAAAAGGAATCATTGGAATGTATGTTAATTCAATTGTTTTAATCTTTTGTATATATAAAATGAATGCATTGGAGTACTTTGATTCTTTCATTATGGAATTTAGATGTATGTGTAGTTTTTATCTTTAACGTTTAATTTTCCTAAATAGCCGAGCAATAGGATTTTCCGTGGTGTTAATATAATCTACAAAGTAATCTTCGTTGGTAACCCTTAGGGAGTCATGTGTTAGTCTTCCGCTATGTTATTAAATGCGCATTCGTTATAATTATGCACTTGTTCTTTTAAAAAAAATTATTTCACCCTTAGTTGCATAGATTGTATTGTTTTCATTTAGGGTTTCTGGTGGGGCATTACATTTGGTATCAGAGCTTAAGTTTCAACACTGGGTACTCTGGGTTTGTAGTGAGCCTATTCAACTTGACCTTTTTGCTTAGGTCTTAATGTTTGTGTTTCCCTTGTTTTATCCTTGCCATAGGTCTAAACCGTTTCCTCAATACAGTGCTAGGTCATGGCTAAGAAAACTAGGGGAGGTGGCCAGTAGAGTTGGCTACAGGTGTCTGTGTTTCTCTAGATGCCTTTGTTCCCAATTGTGAGTTGAATCTCTAGGAACCATAGTTACTTCTGTTGACCTTCGAGTCATTCCTTTGGGTTCTTATGGAGTTGTGTTGGCAATGGATTGGCTATCTTCTCACAAGGCTCACGTAGACTGTCGCAAGAAACATTGGAGTTTTTAGATGACCTTAGTAAGAAAGTGGAAATTGTTGGAGTTCAGAGACCAATATCCTTACGTATGATCTCCGCTATGCAACTTAAGCGGTGCATGCGTAGAGGGTGTTAGTTTTTTGTAGTTACTCTTAAGGACATGGATGAGTCAAAGAGTCGAGAAATCACTCTTGATAGTCACCCTATTCTTCGAGAGTATGCTGATGTATTTCCATTGGATATTTTTGGTATGCCTCCAAAGTGAGACATAGACTTTCACATAGACTTGGTTCCTGGTGCAGAACCTATTTCGAGAGCTGTATTCTTATTTGTTTTAGGCTTCCAGAAGTAAGCCTAGTTTTTGGGGGGGAAATTTAGTACCTCTACTCGTTTGAACTCATTAGACTCATATTTTATTATTTTTTTCTTTCAGTGGATACATTACTATGATTTGTTATTCAGACTTATTTGACACTATTTTACATTTTATCTGGATATGAGATGCATAATTTATTTGTAGTAGTTCAGTACTTGTGATTTATGGCATTGTATTGATTATGGCTATCAACTGACACTTTACTTTATCTATGCAATGTACGTTGTGTGTCTATGAGTGTATTGGATGCAAGGAGACGATTTTCCTTCACTCACTCTGATGAGACAGGGAACGTCATGATTCTCCTTCATCGGTGTGTTTGTTGTGTTTTCTATATATGTATGCATGTGTGCTTCGGTGATGCAAGATATTGCAGGTACAATTACCGGGTAGGTACGGGGTACCGTCCCTGGCTTCACAGGTCTAAGCGTGCCTTATATTTTCCAATGGAAGTAGAGGAGATAGTAGTTGACCCTATGTTTTTCAGTTACACTCGGGTGAGTGTCGTCAGTTAGTCGTCCCGTTAGTTTGTTCGGCCTTCATATTTTGTTGTTTGATCTTTTATGAGTATTTGCTTGAGGTTTCTTCGGTTTGTGTGTTAATGGTTTTAATTACTGCATGTTATGTTTTATTTGTCTGTAAAGGGTGAAAAATTGTTGATAATGTGAATTAAATAGTGACTCTAGGATTTAACGCCCTTCGTGGAGAAGTAGGTGAATTATCGAAACTATGTTCAATGTTTGGTTTTCAAATTATACTATAGTTATACATATTTTATATGTAGATTCAGACTCGAACATATATATATATATATATATATATATATATCTGTGTGTGTGTGTGTGTGTGTAATTAGGAGTCATGTTCAATTATGTTGATTATCTTATTAGGATTATTTGGAAGTTGAATAAATTAGAGTTTATAATATAACGTACCATATATATATATATATATAGAATGATTGATTTTTATTTAATCATTTTGTTATATTGATGCAAGTTAAATATATTTGGTAGTTAAATAACCGTGAAATCGATCGTGTGTGTGTGTATATATATATATATAACAATTATCATGAAATATGATTACTTCATGAGTTTTGTATATGTCTATGTAATCATTTGAGAATATATATATATATATATATATATATATATATATATATATATATATATGTATATGTATATGTATGTATGTATGTATGTATGTATGTGAATCGACCATATACTTGTATGAATTGATCATATACAAATATATAAATATGTAATTATGATATATAAAAACATATTTAAAAAAAAAATGATAAATATTACTTTAATGAAAAACCGAAATATATATTTACATATATATTTAATTTGTTAAATAATGATTAATGTTTAAAAATATATATTAGTGAAAGGGTCATTAACTATATATTAAAAATATATAATAAAAAAAAAGGAAATTAAAATAAATTAAAAATATATATATAATATAATAATAATAGCAAGGTGGCGGGTTAAGTTTAAAGAGTTTTAAATCAAATAACTAGGGTGGCTGATAGTAATATCGACCACCCCCTCAATAAAAGAGAGGGGTTGGTATTACCAATGACCACCCTCCTCCCTTTTTGTTTTATGTAGCCCACGTTAACATGCAAATACGGTGGAGGTACCGATTAACATGCAACCTTGCTCATTAAGGTATGTGGTGGAAGGAGTTAATGTAGGGGTAGGAAGTAATGTAGGGAGTAACTTGGAAAATAATGTGGTTTACCAACCCACGTATACTCACTAACATATTTATCAACATGAATAGTAAGAAGTAGTTTAAGTTAACCTTTCATGTTTTTAGGAAGTTATTTTTAGTAAAGTCGACTTAGTCTTGGAGTTAAAAGCCACATGGATAATCTATAAATATGGACTTAATCACATTAGTGGTGTGGTGTCATGAAATGGATAGTGAATAACTTTACATGGTGAACACATAGGTGTTCATATATGATTAGGGCTATTATGATGCAATTAGATCTTGAGTGGTGTCACTTAGAATCAATCCACCTCTAGTAGAGATAGCCCGAAAGTAGGAAAGAGGGTAGATGAAATCCCTATATATAGACCATTGAGTTGGAAGAGAAGGGGAGGTAGACTCGAGAGGAAAGAGTAGAATAGGGGAAAGAATAGAATAGAGGAAACAGTAGAATAGGGGAAAGAATAGAATAGAGGAGAAAAATAGAATAGGTTAGAGAGATAGTGAGGATACTTTTGAAGTATCAAAGAGAGTTAGTTTTGAGATAAAGTTGGGAGTATATTGGAGATAGGTTCGCAAGAAAAGCACGTTACTATTGGGTGTAAGGGCGTCGAGGTCTTGGAAACTGGTCCAGATTACAAGAGGTCAGAAATTTCTTTAGTTTTGGCTTATTATTTACGGAAGTTTTTGTTATAAGTTATGATTATGATCTTGCTTATACTATGGTTATGGAAAGGTATCATTAGTCATTTGGGATAGTTAAATGAAAAATCATAGGGTTTTAGATGTAATTAAGTTCTTAGCTATAGTAGTGGAATTTTGTTTAAATGATTAGAATATTGCAGTTTAAGAACATATTGCACACTTTTTATTATATGAAAGAAATTTATGCTTGTGTTCAGAACCTAGGTATTAAGACTCATTAGTCGCTTCTCTCGGAGAGTTTGGGGAGTAATGGATTACTGTTGAAACATTAGGTTTATGACTTATTAAATAGTGTATTAATATAGTTGTAATTATTATTTTCTGGAAGTCTTTATTTGCAAGTTGTTTATCCATTGAGTGTTTTAAGGAAAGATTGTATGTGTTAGGATCATGTGTAAATGGTGTTTTCTGTCAAGTTTAAATTCCAATTCTTGTTGCATTATCATTGTGTCCTATTTTTCCTTGGTCAGGTGTCGAGGTATAACTTTATGAATGTGAGCCATTGTGTGTTTTGTCCAAATGGTCATCCTTTGTTTAGTAAATCATGTATCCTTCACCTATGGTTTGTCAGGATTAGGTATGGTTGTCTGTTTCACCATAGAGTTCTCGTAGAGAGAGACTTTTCCTGTAGTGTCCTATGAGAGAGAGTGGCTTTCGAGCGGGGGCCGTGCTCGAAGTGGATGACAGGATAACCTATCGAAAGTCAGATAAAAAGTGATAACCTAATAATTGATTTGGGATGGGTGAGATAAATATTAATTAAGATAATGTGTCTCGTTCATAGGTGTAGTGCTTGTACAGGGCTCATAATGTTACAAGAAGGCCTGGAATGGCAAACTTACCACCTTGTCTTCATGAAAGGATTGGTAGGGTCCGCATGAGACTTAATTGGAGCTAAAAGCCAGGAGAGGTTACCAGGACAGAGAGCCGAGACCTAGGAGGTTGTACCATGGTATCCATCTTAAGCTATGCGATGACACTCTCTCCTTAGAGTCACTAGTGTTTGTGAGTTGAGTCACATGAATGTTTGCAGAGTCATGCATTTCTTTTGTACTTGTCTTTTTTTGCTTGCTTGAGGGTTTTCTACTATCTCCTAACATGGTGGGGTGGTTCCATTTCGGGATCACATGGTCAGGTGATAGTGCCACTTCCCATCAGATGATTTGGAATGTATCTTCAGGCGAGGAAGGGCTTTGCTGATGTTCTTGGTTTGGGGTTCATGTACCAGCTCTGGTTCGTGATCATTGTTCAGTTGAAACCTTTTGGTCGTTGCATCAAACTTTTATGTAACCTTCATATTGTAACATTGTAATTCATGGTATTTTTGTAAACATGTATTTATGGATATTGTAAAATGGAATCATTGGAATGTATGTTAATTTAGTTGTTTTAATCTTTTGTATATATAAAATGAATGCATTGGAGTACTTTGATTCTTTCATTATGGAATTTAGATGTATGTGTAGTTTTTATCTTTAACGTTTAATTTTCCTAAATAGCTTAGCAATAGGATTTTCCATGGTGTTAATATAATCTACGAAGTAATCTTCGTTGGTAACCCTTAGGGAATCATGTGTTAGTCTTCTGCTATGTTATTAAACATGCATTGGTTATAATTACGCACTTGTTCTTTAAAAAAAAAATTATTTCACCCTTAGTTGCGCAGATTGTATTGTTTTCCTTTAGGGTTTCTGGCGGGGCATTACATCACTAGGTGCACATAGATTACAAGTTGTAACTTTAATTATTTTATCTTAATTTGTCAAAAATAAAATTGTAATTGCATCACTATTCATTAGTATAAAAAGTGGGCACGATATGTTATATCTAATGGGATATTAATTATTATAAATAAAATTCTTAATATCTCCCCGATTACTAAGAATAGGTTTATGCTTCATTTGACAAATAGTTACATAATTTCTTCTATCATATAAGAGCACGACCTTCCCTTTATGCTTCATTCACTTTATGTTCACTAGAATAAACCTCTATCTACTTATAAATCCAAATGTTTAAATTAATTTGTTTTTAAAAAAGTTAATTTTAGTTTCTACTTAAAATGGAATATGTTCTTTATTTTTCCTTTCTTGAAATGGATCCTTAAACAAATTGTCATTTTCCATACCTTCTTCCTCTTCTCCAATGCTCACTTTCTTGGCTAGTTCTTTCACCATTTCTAAGATGGACAATTCTTCCTATATCATTTTTATTATTATCACCATTTCTAAGATGGACAATTCTTCCTATATCATTTTTATTATTATCATGTCATGTAGTCATGTTGATTTTTCAGCCATTATTAATTGTTTGTTACAGCTTTCATATGACCTTCCAATGCAAACACTCAAAACATTTAAACATTTAATCTTCATTTTTTTGTGTTGCCATAACTATCTACAAGAAGTCATTTCTATAATCTACAAAGATCAAATTCATATTGATATTGAAATGCTTTGTACATTAACAAATTAAAGTAGAATTTTGAATTAAAATTGAATTAAATTATTTACTATTCTACTTGCTTAAATAAATGGTAGTATTAAATACATAAAATTTTATGAAATCAAAAAAATCTTGTTGAAAAATATTAAAAAAATCGAAGCATGACTCAAATTAAGTACCTTAGAAAAACCCTAAAAGGAAAAAAATGAACTTGTAGCAACAACAGCTAGTGTACCTTGATGTTATACCATGAAAAACCATGAAAAAGAAGTGAATACAACATAAGATGTTCCTTAACTATTTTATCTAACCTCTACAAATTATGAATATTTGACTTCTCATATTTTCTTCAATTTAATTCTCAAACTTTGTTTCTAAAGTCAAAACACATACTCTCCACTGTTATTTATAATTATTGCTAGTGTTAAAATATTTCCTTTGAGATTGAGAAGGCTCTTCCTCACAATTTTGATTCAATTTTTTAATTTTCAATTATTTATAATTGATATTGTAAGTGTGAGTTAAACGAAATTCAATTCTACATATGCAATTTTAACTAAGTTTGAATATATAAATATAGATTCAATCCAATTCTGTTATTTTCATATTATTTTAAAAACCAATCTATTAGTAATCTTTTAACTTCGATCAATATAAAAATCATCGTATTAATCATATTTAAATTTTCCTTAATCTTTAAATACATTAATTTATATTCACTAGAAATCTACAATAATTAAATTTATTTATTATAAAACAAATTTCCTACTAGCATGTATGTATGTATATCTATGTATATGTATGTACATATACATATGCATATACATGCATATGCATACATATACATATACATGTATATGTATATGTGCATGTGTGTGTGTGCGCACGTGTGCATGCCTATTTGATAGCATATAATGGTGATGACATTATCAAATATTAGCAACATGTCAATTTTTTTAATGATGTGATGGGGATTCAATATGCTTCATTAATTGTCTCATCCATTCATAGAATTTTTTTTTCTTTGTGATGTGATGGGGAATATGCTTCATTAATTATCTCATGCATTCATGGAATTTTGGGGATTGAACATGCTTCATTAATTGTCACATGCATTCATGATTTAGCAATTTTTTAATAAAGTGAATGTGATATGACAAAGTGAATATATGCTCTAATAAAGTGAACAAAGAAATTTATTTAGTTATTGTGTTGCATTGTAAAAAAAATTGTTTAATATAAAAAAAAATAAAGTGTGTTGTATATTATTTGTTCATGATTGTCTTAAATGTGAGGAATTAATTTTCAACAACCTGAAATTATGATTTTATTTCTAGAATATTTTGTTGAGTTATTTATTGGTCTTAACAAGGTATATAGTTTAATTACTTTTCGTATAGGTGTTTTAGTTATTTAAGTTTATTTAAGATATTTTAGAATATTTATTTATTTGTCTCAAACCATAAGATTAAGACAAATGTGATGATTTTATGCTATCTCATATCTCACCCTTATCTATATAGAGAGGGATTTCTCATTGCAATCTTAATCATGTATTCATATTGTTCATTTGCATCCTTTGTTAGAATAAAAAATTTCACTCATGTTGAATCTTTGTTATACTTTCATTAAAGCTCATTGTTCTAAGGTGGATATCTTTATACCCAAATTTTGTATGATATTAAAGTATTCTATACCAACTCTTACATGGTACTAAAGCTTGTGGGATTGCTTCTTGTTAGTATCTTGAGCTATCTAGATTGTGGATAATGTATTTATTGACAAGTTGAGTATGTGTTCTCTTACATCAAATGACGACTTAATAGAAATATCAAATTTGGAGGGTTCCTTTGGTGGCTTTGCATTATAGGTTTCTTTAAAAATTCTTGGAGAAAATATATGTTGATCTTTAAATTCATTTGATTTTATCTTTTGATGTATTCATTTTAGAACATTGGAAGTTAGATCTAAAAGGGTTTGAAATTCAAAGGCGTGTGCCACATCTTATCAATACCTAATCTTTTATTACATTTTGAATCAAATTTGACCTTATTATCATTTCCAAAAGGTCTAAGATCTTATATTTTGATTGTTATTTCATCAAAATTGAACACTTTTACCTAGAGCCACAAGAACAATTATGTCCCTCTATAATACAAATTAGACCTCAAAGAATATTTTCTACCCAATCAAAATATTCTATCAAATCTCCTCATGTATAGGTGGGCGTCAATAGAATCTTAGAATTGTAGTTTTGTTGTCATTATTCTATAAATTTTTGATTTGTAGGTTATACTTGCTATTGTAAGTATTATAAGGGTACCACATAGTGTAGACCCCTATTATTGTAGCCACCAAGAGTAAGTATGCACCGATTAGTCTGCATCTCAAACCAGCAATGGTTGGTCTTAGGTTGTGCACTCAATGGCCTCTCCAAGATTTAGTTCATGTTCTATTCTCAATGGAATAAGCATAATGGTAGACTCTTCTTCCCACTATAAAATAAACTAGGAAATCCCCCACCCCCCAATAAATTGTTTCATTGCTATAAACTAATGGTAATTTTATATAAATGCTCCATTCTAAGTCATACTAGTGTTAGCATCTTTTTCTCCCAAATCGTGCCCATTCATGATTTGTAATTTGGTAAAGGCTCCATTCTAAGTCATACTAGCTTTTTTTTCATTAATATTTTTTAATCAAGTCATAATTTTAAGATCTTGCTAATTATGCAGTGAAATTATTTTGGTACAATTTTTTTTTTAAAATTATAAATTGTTATCTACTTAATATTAATTTAGTCTAACTCATTTTAATCTATGAAAATGTATTTTTATTTCTATGATCTAATTTGACAGCTATTTTAATACATTAAGGTTATCTATTGTTAGGGGGATGCTCAATTAAGTGATTATTCAAATTTTTCTAGTGGGAATCATAAGATTATTTACCTAACTTCTTATGACTATTCATCAAAGAAACAATTGATATGGATCAACTTAAGGAGTGAAGGTTGGAAATTGAACTAGATCTAACAAATTCTAAGAAAAAAAGGGTATGACTTAATGAACTTCACTTGATATCCAATTCCATGTGCAAAAGTGTAACACAGTTAAGGATGCTTGAGGCAACCTTGTTCATTTGTATGGTCAAATTAAGAGAATTTTATTAAATTGATAATGAGTTGATGAACATTGATACTAATATTTTTTATAGTATTGAAGATTATGTCACTAAGGTTGATGATCTAAGAAGACAACACAAGGAGTTTGATATTAATAAAAATGACATGCAATTCATTCTTAATTTTCTATCCAAACTTGGTTTAAAGAATGTGCAATTTTTATTTCTAGATTTCACACCCATCAAATTTCTATAGGGAAGACATATAACATGTCTACATCTAATCAACTTCCTAAAATTTTGATTCAAGAATGAGGGAAGATAATTCAAATGGGCCTTTTGAGTCACAAGTATTGATAGATTATGAACCTAAGGGATATAAAGGATTAGAAAAATCCTAGAAAGAAACAAAAGAATAAAAAAATAGGCCACAAATAGAAACAATGAATCTAATTCTAAATAATCCTCAAAAGAGGAATCATTTTAGAAGAAGAAACCTAGATGTGCATATTGCAATAATCTATGGAACAACAAAAATATGTTTTATTTTAAATAGATCGATAAGTTGAAGCATCTTCTAATGAAGAATCAAATCAATTTACCTTCAACTATATCAAGAGGGTCATCTTCTTCTTCTCATTCCAAGTCAGAGAAAAAATAGTATCTTGTATTTGCAAATTCCAAGTCAAGGATTTGGATCCTTGATTAGAGCTTTGTGTCATATGGGTTCATCATAAAGTATGTTCTCTCGATTTGAGACTTGTTCACCACCACGCATCTTGATGGCTAACAACGCATATGTGTGTTTGTGGGAAAAGGGTCATATGGATGAAGGGTCCTTTAATGATTTCCTTTGTGTGTCTACATTATTAACCAATATCATTTTTATCTATCAAATAACACATGGTGGCACAAGGAAGGGTATCAAGTTGACATTAGATTTTGTGGTTATTTAGGATCTTCATATTATAAATATTGTTGTTGTGTACACATTTTCACATTTTTCTTCTAATATTTCTTTGATTGATGTTCACACTCCAAATTATAAAGTGAACCTTCAATTCCTTTCATTAATTGAGGTTCTAGAGATGTGTGATGATATTCCATCTCTTTCATCTTGTGTTACTTCTACATCCATGGATTCTAATGATTCTTTGTACTAGAATCATATATATTATTTTTCAAACACAAATTCTTGGGTGAATACTTAAAAATATTTTAGGTTTATTTAATGTCCCTTCTTGCACATTTGGAAGACGCTATAGAGGATATTAATCTCCTCTTTGACGTTATCTCCTATGGAGTTGCATAATTTTCTATGAATGTAATGAGGGTATATTCATACATTTTAATTCTTTCTCCACCCATTCTTTTGCTACAATTTGGCATTGGTTTAGAGATCCTTAAGTAGAATTTGAAGGATTCATCATTGTATTTGGATCTTGTTCTACACATATTTTAACAAGATTCTAGATTATCACCTTCATCAGTTAGTCCTATTACTCTTGATTTGGTGGCATCTTTCATGGGGGTATTTGAGTAGAGTTTAGAGACATCATATATTTTGTGCTCTCTTCCTTCATATTCCTTTTAGCAATGGGAAGACATCCTACATATATCTTTAATTTTGCTTATTCATAAGGGGAGGAATAAGGTTTGACAATGTTCTTGCATCTTCATCATCGTCCCTGGTTAAACATTCACTTGATCATTATACTAGATTATACATTATGAGGAGGTTGTACAGTCTTTCTTCTTCTCTTTCATGGAGGAACATTTTTCTCATATTGGATCTTATCTTCTCATAGTATAGAGAGCATTGATGAATGAAGTTATCTTTGGAGGGTTATCTTGAGGCATCTTTCCTTCCTTTCACTTTCTTTCATGTTTCTCTCTTTTGGAGAGGCATTTTTTCTTATGAGGTTTTCTCCCTTTCTATGTTTGTGAGAGAATTTTTTGCACATGGGTACCTCATCACACCTTGTTATTATGACCCATCTTTTCATGTTTTCTCATTCTCCCCAAGATTCACTTAAGGGGGTTGTTCGTGTGAACAAGGACTATTACTAACTAGCATTCTTAGAATTTTTACTTTTTGTGTCTCAAGGCATAAGATTAAAACATATGTCATAATCTTATGTTCTCTCATGTCCCACTTTTTCCTATACATGCAAAGATTTCTTATTGTATAACATGGTATAATTATTCTCTCATTTTAGGTCTCTCTTATGCTTTCATTGAAGCTCCTTGATCTTGGGTAGCTATCTTCATAGCAAAATATTGCATGGTATTAGATTATACTATACCAACTCTTACACTATCTACAAATTCATTACATTTGATAACGATATTTTAAATCTAATTGTAAATTCTCTATTTTTCTAAAAAAAAAGCTTTGTAAGTTTGTGTCATCCTATAACTAATTTGAAATGAAATAATTAGTCTATTGTTGATCTTAAAGGTTTTGGGGAAAAACCCTTACATTCATCCATTGTTGTTGGTATTACTGGAAAATTTTAGTAAGCCTTGATATGGTTTTCTATATTTTTTTCATCTATATTAAAATATTGAAGCTTCGTTAATTAAAAAATATCTCAATACACTAAATTTATATTTTATATAAACTTCTTCAAAAAAGAATATAATATTTAAAAAAACTCACAAGCTTTCGTCTTACTTCATTCATGAACTAACAACCTACTCTTCAAATACAATGCACATTAACAATCTTGTCCGCAACATGAACATTGAACATTGGTGGCAAAAATTACAACACAAATATTTTAACCATCATAAAATGCTAGAACTAGCAATATGTATAATAATATTACTTTAAATCTATTAGTACATAGGCACTTTAAATATTTCTTATTATAAAAAAAGAAAATAAGATATACTTAATCTTTTTGAACTTTTTATCTTATAGGTGTTTTTTCCTCACAAAATTTTAGGTCTTGTAAATCACCATATCTCATAATTTTTAAGATTATGAAATTAATTTTCCTTTCTTGGGCACTCATACCATTCGCTACAAGATAATTTGGTATTTTATTATTTTGTTCACGATTGTTTCTTCTCTCACATAGTCCATTTGGCTTTATCAACTGAGAGATAGTTATAGGCCTATAGAGATAATGGGAGGGGATAGGGTTAGAATCGAGCCCAACTCTTATTCTGAATTTAAAGAATATGGGATTTGGCACATTTGTTGTGAGGGTGGGGTTTCTCGGTATCTTTCGAGCATGAATAGATTTGATGAAAACCTGTCTATTTAGATTGCTACTTCCTAGGAAAACTGTAGAGTGAAGGTCGGGGTGAGTGAATGAGGACGTGATTTCCAAAGACATTGGTCTTGCCACTAAAGGTAGGAATTGGAGGAAACAAAGCAGTGTTGCATACAATGAAAGATTGGCTATATTCTTTAAGGATGGGGAAAAACCAGTTAAACTGCATGGTGGTTTCATCCAAGAGATGCTCCAATCCCCTTGGGACTAAGTATGTCTCATGATTATTAATTTTTTTTTTACCCTTGAAAGTAGGTTTAAAGTTTACTATTATTACCATCTTCCTCTATTTAACCTCCACCACAATGCCTTGATTGCTTCCCGTTCTTCTTGCTCAACTCCCTTGAAAGTTCCATCAATTATGCTCTAGAAGCAACAAAATATTCTAACACAAAACCCATTCTTCTTCATCAAGGTCTTATCTTTAGTCTCTAACCGTTCCACATTGAGCTTTGCCCTCCCGGACCCATTACTACAACTGAGGCCCCTATGCATTCTGACTCCCCTTAGGCAATGACTATCCTTGACTCCCCTGGTAGAAGAAACAAGAAATACCTCAGAATCCCAAATGTTGGCAAGACAAAGAATCCTTTTTCCACCCCAACAAATTCTAGTCTGACCACCCCTACAGGTGTTAAAACCATTCCTACCACCTCTGCACTCCACTTCCCAACCATAGTGGAGTGTTGGTCGCCTCTCCATCTTGTAGAAATAAGGAAGGATAAATGACCCCACCTGCTAAAAAAATGAAGCTCCAACCTCACATTGAAGGAATTGAGAGTGATGGGGAAGACAAAGGTGGGGGAAACACCAATCCCTGTAGATCCAATAGGTTGGTAGGTAAATCCAAGATGAAAACATATGACTTGATTGAAGACCCTGATGAGGTGGAGGCAATTGATGAAGTGGTGCAAGTGAGCTCGAGGAACATTGCTAGGTTCAAGAGTACTCTAGAGCCCCTAGACCTAGCAGAAGTTGAGCATTTATCAGAGGATGAGATCTCGAATGAGAAGATCGGTGATAGGGAGAAACCCATAGGAGGACCAATTAAAGCTAAATATAATCTTCTTGTTAAGAGGCTCCTTCAAATGAGAGAGGAAAGGTTTTGGTTTTCTTGATAAGGCCCACTTTCAATGTCCACAAGCTTCACTCAACCCAAAACTTCCTCCTTGAGCTCTTCCTATCATTTGTTCATACACTTGCTCAACTCAAACTATCATGTTCTCATTCCTCAACCCATCAACTTCAACATATGGATACCCCTGCTCACCACACATTGTTTATGTTGTTTCTTGGTAGCATTTAGCTTCTTCAAAAGGTTTAGACAAGGAGTTAAAGACTTGCTTTTGGTTTTATTCTCAAAGACCTAGTTCAAGCTCACTTGCTCATGACTTACTCAAACCCTTACTATAGGTCTAAACCCCAGATATAGAAATCCCGATCATACTGAGGTGTTAGGAGGTTTCCTTGAGTGTTTTCAAATGGATTCCAATGGTTCTTCAAGACCATTCAACCTAGCACCAATCAGATTCTTAATTTTCTTCAAAACAAGGTTACAATGAATAAGCCCTTTTTAGCCCTCCTGAAACACTATTTTGCTCATTACTCACTCTCAACTTGGAATATTTGAAAAAGACGAATATTTTTGAGTACCCTTTTGGCCAAATAATGAATTAGTGCCAAGAGAGGTCTTGGGAAGGTCAATTTATGTCTGTCCTATTTTGTAGCCTTAAAACAAGGGTTTATGTGAGGGTTTTGAACCATGATGCATTAGAAATCACTTCTCTATTCTGTATCAAGCTCCCAAACTGTCAATACAACTCTCCCACACCAATTATAACTCTCCCCTATCTCTTCCCTACAATCATTTCAACAAACACTTGGCAAACAAACTCTAAATGATCAAAATGCACTATCAAATCACTGTTTTTTTGAGTTTTCACTGTCATTCACTGTCTTTGCTGCACATTAGAGGCTTAGGGCTCCCAAAATGGTTACACCATAGTATTTTTAAACCTTCAAAACAAAAATTCAACCCTGCATTGACAAGTATGGTAAAGCCTTCAAGCATGGAAGGGTACAAAGACAATTTGCTGCCAAAACCATTTAATTCTCCAAAACATGGAACCTACTGCCCCAATTGTTTGTTGTGATTTTCAAGGGCAAGATAGCTTTTCATGGAGCTCCAACTTGCTTCAAATCACTCATAGGGAAGGTGCAGACCTTTGTCCAACGTTGTTAGCTCAAATAGACTTTGAGAACAACATTTTGCTCATAATTTCAATCTACTAGCCAAGTTACTCACTTAACTTGCCTAATAAGTGCTCAAATTCACCTTTTTCATCACAACTGACAGCACAAACTTAAAATACAATATGTACAAAGGTCCAACTTGGTCTCCAAGGTTCATTTTTGCTTGGTTACCCATGGAGACCAAGTGTTTCAACCCATTTTCCTCAAAACCCTAGTTCAGGGCAGCGAACTGGCAAAAACTAAAAGATTTTTTTTGATAAACCAAAACAAAATAAAAACCCTAACACAAAGAATGAAAAAACCTTCATATAACCATGACACAAACTCCCATGAAAGAACAATACGGAAATAGTGCTCTGTATGGACAATTACAACAATTAAAAAATAGTCATATTTCATTAACTTCTTCTTGCTAATACCAAGCCAACCTATTTAAAATGTTTGAAGTGTCCTTATATAGGCACACTCAAACCATTTCAACCCTTATGTTGTCCATAACTACCTTGTAGAGTGATTTTACAACTTTTCTCACTTTTTGTCAAAATGTTGCTTGACAACATTGACAATTTTTGACTCTTAGTGCATTTTTTACCTACAAGACAAATATATTTCACCTAACCATTTGAGATGGTGTCAAACCATTAAATAGACCTACTCCAATTCCTTTCTAATCTTGTTACAAGGTTTTTAACACATTTTCACTATAATGCCATTTTTGGCTTACAAAGGCACTATGGGCCAAAACTGGAAAGAAAACTTGAGTAAAATTATCTAAACCACTCTAAGATAAACCTAAACCATAATGAAACCTAAAACACACACTTGGACTCTTACAATAGTCCTTTATTCAATTCATGGTCCCATCAGGATCAAACAAGCCAAAATTGTGAAGGTGCTCCTGCACCAATCGACCACTTGACAAAGGAGGATCATAACTATGTCAAAAGCGCTACCACTGTGGAGGACATGGCTGCTCTAAAGGTGAAAGTGATAGACCTCAAGAAGAAGATGTTAACATCTCTAGTTTTAGTTCCATAGTTATGCACAGTTCGACGACTACCCTATGTTTGTTGCAAAAGAAGGTCTTGGGTGATCCTGTTGTTAAGGAGGGAAACTATAAGGAGCTCTTTAAATTTTTTACTACCAAAATGTTTTCTTAATTGCCTATTGGTCTTTTTTGGTGGTTTCTCTCATAGTTTTATAAACTCTGATACAATTTTTAACTCATTTTACTATTGTTTAGTTTATGATTTGATATTTTATATGAACTATGATGTTGTTAATGACTTGCTTTCTATATTTGAAAGTCAACACCCTTGTTATATTGCTTAATTTATAAAAAAACATCATATTATGAAATTAATTTAATTCTAACTCATTTAAGAAAGCTTTCTCAAATAATTTTTAATCGTTATAAAATTTAATTTCATATTTTTTATTGTTTGTTGCATAAATATTTATTAAATGATCTATAGGCATGCACCCTATGTCTAGTATTCTTCTCTCATATTAAAAACACATATCTCAAAGATATATGAAATTTTGTTGATATATTATTTAACTTATATTGATATTACTTCAATATTCATTTATGATTGAAGTTTTGTCGACATATCATTTAACTTACATGAATATTTCTTCAAGTATTCATTTATGATTGACTAGACTAAAGAACCTAAAAAAATATATTCATAAACTATCAATTTTGTACTGTTTACTTAATTTTTTTAAAATTACTTTATAACCTTTTTTTCAATCAATTCCTTTATAACCTTTTTTTCAATCATTTCCTTTATAACCTTTTTTTTTTCAATCAATTCCTTTATAACCTTTTTTCAATCACTTCTTTTAAGTTGATTGACTAGGCTAAAAAGAACTTAAAAAATATATTCATAGACTATCAATTTTGTATTGTTTATTTGAATTTTTAAAATTTACTTTGTAACCTTTTTTTTAATCAATTCTTTAAGTTGTGTACATTTTATCAATTGATTGAAAATATAGTATCATCAACCCCTATGCTATATTTTAAAATAAAGATATCCCTCAACATCTGTTTCAACACTTTAAAATATTATTAAAAATATAATTTTATTCAAAAATTATAAATTGAGTGAGACTCAAACTGGCAACTCTTAACCATTTAGCAATTTTAAACTATATTCTTTTAAATTGCATATCTACTATATTACTATTACTCTGCCTGTAAACCCATCTGCATTTTCTTAAATTTGAGGGGCAGAGGACTAAACCATTGTTCCTCATTTTTGTCTCACTGTTGGACCAAAAAAGGAAGTCTGTAGAAATTTGGTGTGCTTGAAACAATACAATTTAATCATCTGCCATTAGTTGACTGATATAATAAATATGCCAAAATTGATTCTCACTTGTAACAAATGGCTAAAGACAAACCCCATCTTACAGAGAAATTTGTATTTTCACATTCAAAATGAGGCTAATAGCAGGGTATTACAAACAATAGGAGATTGGTTAACTGGGTTGAACATGAATATATCTCCTATGGCAAGTATGACCTTGATTTTAAGCTGAGAAGGTTTCGGACTCAAATTCCAAGCCATACTTTATAGGATACCTGAGGTCAGTTATATGATGACTCTCAGGGCCTACATACATGTGGATACACACTTATTAGAATGCCCGAGATCAAACTCATATGATGAAGCTCAGGCCTTACAATGCCAACCCATACTTTTAGGATACCCAAGGAGAAAATCATTTGGGAGGATCTGGGTCTGTCTGATTTCTAGCCTGTTACTCTATTAGTAAATTGTGTAGATGGAAGAAAACTAACAAATCTGTTGGTCATTTAAATTCTATATACTCCTCAATTCAATCAAATACCTTTTCCCCAGTGGCATACAGATTCCAGAAGATGGTTGAAATAAAATACAAAACTGCAGTAAGTGTCAAGAACAACTGGAATGAACCCAACCACTGAACAAAATACCCTGTTCCAATAGTGCTCACAATGGCAGCAAATGTCCCAATTGAATTTGTAATACCTGCCCAAGTATAGATATGAAGAATAAGATTGCTGTCATGAAAGAATCAAATTAATAAGAAATTTTTCCATCAGGTTGAGGATAAAAGAGGGATCAATCATCATACCATGAAGAACTCCTGCATACCCTGGTGCTATGTCCTGATCATACAACAGAAAAAGAAGAATCCAACTATTCAGAAAGTAATTTTCTAAATAAAGAAAATCATGATATCATCATTCAAGTTTCTCAGAGCTAAAGACACACATTGAATTCAAATGAAGGAGTTCTGAATCAATAACAGAATGATATAATTCAGTAAGTCACAAATACCAATTGTAATAGGTTTGAAAATGAAGACATTGATATCAATCAAGTAAGAAACCTACATGCATATTTAGAAGAAAACCAGCTTGGCTGAACGAACTCAAACTAAGTGCCGCCGTTAGCCAAGCCGCTGCAATGGTTGGACTTTGAGCAGCATTTAGACCAATAAGTGCTATTCCTGGACCCAGAAAGCCAATTGACTGCAGGAATTTACAACAAAACTGTAAGAAATAATCACTAAAAACTTGGCTGATGTTTTTTGAAATTCAACAAATCAGCTAATCTAATTCTTTTAAACTGTGTAAATCTACCAAACAAATTGCAAAACTGGCAAACTCATAATAAACATAATATTGGGAGCTGAAACAGATTTTGGGCCTTGGCATTAACAAAAAGCACCATTTAAAACTGTTAAAATTCAATCTTTTCTCTTCAAGTCTACTGAATCTTCTGACGACATAATCAATTTAGCTATATCCAGTATAAGTTTTAACTGACCTGCATGATTTTGCGCACCATAGTGACTGTATAGCCAGATTGAACCAAAAGGTCTGAAAAGGCACCAGCACCATACCCTGCAACTGCCATTGTCCCCCATGGAATAGCACTAAACCACGCAGCTTGCTTCAAGTTTACATTAAATACCTATACACAAATATGAAAGTGACTTATGACATCTGTCCTTAAAATTCAAATGAACTAAGAAGTTCAATATGAATGAACTAAAACTGTATTCATGACTCTTGCAATTTTGGTTTGACATATTCCTGGATTAAATATATTACAATTGTTTGAAACAAAGAGTAGCATTGTGATTAGAAGCAAGCTTACAGTTTTGAAATATACTGGCATCCAAGAGAGAAGAACAAAATAACCCTGAAGACGACAGAAGAACAAAGATTAGACACAATAGAAATGGACTTTTGATTTCCAAGTAAAAATAGCCTTTTCTGTATAGCTTACCCAATTATTTGTAACATTTGCAACTATTATCGCCCATGTTGGTAACTTAGAAAATAGCAGACGAAAAGGAGGCATTTTTTGAGTAGTCTGGATAGTGGACTTTTTAGTAGACTTTGGAGAATACTCAATTCCATTGTGAATATGCACAAGCTCTGATTTTGATATTCTAGGATGAAACTGAGGATCATTAAAAATGTTTGGAATCCATATTGAGAGCCAAAGAAAACCTAGAACTCCAAATGTAAGGAAAGGTCCGTAAACTCCAGCTTGGGACATTAGTATTGGAGAAGCAAGTAAGCTTATCACATTACCCAGATGAAATCCAGCCATTGAAAGGCCCACTGCTGTAGCTCGTTCCGTACTAGGAAACCACCTTGAATAAAAAAAGTTAATGGTTAACATTTTGAATTTACCTTGAGCATCTACAGTAGAACAGTGAAAACAGAGAGGCAGGGCATTTTGACTGTATACCATGGGTAAAAGTGCTTTGATACTATATGATGAAGACAACATTAAAATTATAGAAAAGAGAGACAGAATTGATTAAGTAAATTGATATTTTAAGTCTTACCTTGATATTGTGGTGTTCATACAGGGTAAGGCTACTCCTTCAGCAGCACCAAATAGCGCACGGACTGCAAGGAGCATCCCTACTGAATGACCAGAAGCCCATGGGGTGAGAAAGGTTGCCAATGACCATATTGCAACTCCCCATGCCATAACAACTTTGCCACCATAACGATCTGCCAAGGCTCCTCCAGCAACGCCAGACAATAAGTACCCCCACAGGAAAGATGACTGTAATGTTCCAAAAGAAAGATCAGTCTCTGCACATGAGGTTTAATCTTCATGCTAAAAGTGCCATGATGTCTGTGATTATGAAAATACCAAAAACATAACATTTTATAGTAGATTGGCTATTTATTATATAGCTTATTCATTTCTACTAAACTGCACCATGAATAAGGTTAGATAACTAAAATTATAAAACTATCATCAGAGCTGATTTCCAAGATATCTGACGGCTCCCAAATTAAGAGTAAGACAAACAAAAGATAATAATCCATCTAGAGAACAAAAAATAAATGTCCAATTAAATTCCTTAGAACAATGGAAAAATGATCTCATCTCATATTCTGTTGATGTCTTCAAAGTAAAGCTATGGAACTTCTAACAGACTCATGGTAGCTTGGTAGCTACTTCGACAAGAATTAAAGGCAAGGAAACTAAATTCCCTTGTAAGCTACGTAACATCAGAAAGGAACTCAAGATCAAATGAAGAAAATATCATAAACGCAGGCCAAAAATGATAATTTGCATTGTAGACAAAATGCAGAAGACATTAATCACAGTGCTATATAATAATTTGTAGTCCACAACCATAGAAGCTTGATAATTATTGGATAAGTATTAGAGGCAAGTAAGCTAAAATCCACTGTATTTCTGCCTTCTTCCAGTTAGTTATGCTTTCTATGTGATCATTGTAAAACACTGGAAAAGAACTCAAGATCAGAAGAAGAAAAGGCAAAAACACATGCCAAAATGCACAATTTACGTACAAGACAACTAGCAGAAGAGACATTTACATATCTCTTTTAGCAGCTAATGAAGTGTTGTTTAGGCACATGTTTTTGGTTGCTATGCCTGGCTATAGGGATAGATTTATCTAAAATAACACACTTGTACTTTTAAGGCTGTTCAACGTTTAGTGTGGATACAATACTTAACCGATACTCTAATAGCAACACAATGTTAAGGTATAAAAAAATGGCTTGTCATAGACTATTAAAAACGGGAACTGTCAGACCTTATAAAAGTAATTCAGATCTAGTGTTAAAGGCTCCATATTAATGTCTATTGAACAGTAGCATACAGAGCAACTCTTGCAGGTAACTGCATCATCTATTCCTGCCAAAAAAATATGATTGGGCCTATTCAGATTTGAAGATTGGGTTGTACAAGAGAATAGCTTTTCAGGACATATTTAGGCTTTCACCTGCTAATTCTGGATAAAATGCTTTTGACCTATAAAACTATAAATATAATGATCCAGCAGTGCTGTCTTGGAACCCAGTTATTATTAGATGATCAATGCCATATCTCCCCTTCATCAGCTAATCTGAATCCAAAGGCTCTCTCATTCGCATGATCATGGGCTGAATGCATATCGAAAACCGATCCTTTTGTTACTTAGATCCATAAATGAATTTACAACACCATTGTTGTATTTCAAAATTGACCGTACTCAACCCTTCCATGAAAAAGGAAAAACTGAATTTTGAACTACTCTAATCCAATTTCTAATTGTTGCTTGAGCTGTAAACCTGGTAATTAGATTGCAGATATCTAAGAGTCCCATTATAGACTTATTTATCTATGTCAGACTTAAAGACGTTCCAGATCTAAATCACATTAATATTTCATATCCTCATCAGGGCTGCAATATTGATGAGCCCGAGCATCACGAGGTGGGCAACTAAATGTAAATAACATACAGATCATGTAAGCAATAATGAAGTAAATAAGAGAAAAAATTGTAGATTTTGAAATAAATTTAGACAGAAAAACAGATTGCATGCAAATTGGGTGCACCACAACCTGAAATTCAATAAAGAAAGTCATACACACCTGAACAATGCCTGCAAAAGAACTGCTCCAACCATAAGTAGCTGTAAGAGGCACAATTGCAACAGACATTACAACTCTATTGGCATTACAGAGTGACATCCCCATAGCAATCATGGCAACCACTTTAGCTCTCTCTGATGTGATAAAGTCCATCAATTTTGATTGCTGAGTGTTATCTGCAAGTGCATTTAGTGCAATACTATCATCCTCAAATGTCATATCTGCTCCAGATGCAGCCTGGGGCCGAACTCTTTGGGCTTGAAATCTTGGCCTAAGCATCCATGATTCACTACAATTGGGTTTGTGCATTTCAGTAACAGGAAGCATATTCTTGCTTGTCACATCTCTAGTCCTCAGCATTCCCTTCTTACTCTGCCATCTCTCCCTGGAACTCAATCCCGAATTCAGGGCAAGCAAAGAAGACTGGTTAAGTCTTGCAGGTGACGACAGCCCACGATTCATTCTTGCATCAATTGTGAGTGTCAACTGCCTTGCATTGGGTGTACACATATTGAACCCAAATCACAAGACCCAAAACCCAAAAGCCACCAAGTTGCGACAGATACTGTCTACACAATGAAGTCTGAAACTGCATCAAAATCAAACCAGAGTGACCAAAATCCAATAGAATTAATATCAAATCAGGAAGACATCCAATGAACCATCGAGGTGGTGCAGAAATTCTTGTAGCACATATCCTAAAACTGCATCAAAATCAACTTTTGAAACTTCAAGCAACCAGTTTTAGTGAAAGGGGAAGAAAACAACTGCATATCCTAAAACTGCATCAAAATCAACTCTTTTCTGAAAGGGGGACAAAACAATGACAAAAACTGTGTTCTTAAATCTTTGTTATTTCACTGTACAAATCCTAAACATTCTTCTGGCATACCTTGGATTAAAAAGGGCAATTTTGAGAGCAATCGTCAGGGTGCTCCACGTGCATTCCTACCCTAACCACGAGCTTGGCTACCCATAAGAAAGAGAAACAACAGTCCTTCCTGCCACCAATAGAATTGATTGAATTGGTTCAAAACTATGAGTTGCATTTCTACGATTAGATCAAAGCATTTGACATTCTGGTAATTACCTAGATTGCCAGGCCTACAGCTCAGCACAAGGTCTCAAGTAGAGTTCAAAGGCAAGTTTACAACCAGATGTATTGCATTAAAATATTGTATAAACATGTCAAAACATTGAGTACTTCTTACCTTGGTGTTTTGATGGGGAAATTGTTCTGGCTTACCAGATCAAAATGTTCAACAACTACATTGCCTAAATAGTCGACATTTGTCCAATTTGACATGGAATTGACACGGCAACTCCACCCTCCGCGCTCTCAACCACCCCCACCAAACTTAAACAGAATAATTCATATTTATCTATCGATACCCAAAATATATTTTTGCAGCACAGTGAAGACAAGACAACACAAAGTTTGAAAAAGAGGTTTAAAAAATTGTCTTTCCAAAAGTTGTTTTTTGAATAATTACAGTGGATAAGCTTGAAAATAAAACTATGAAGAGATCTTCGAAATTCTTTTGGCAGATCAGGTTATAGAAAAATGTTTGAATTTTGGCGTGGTCAAGATGTAACATAAAGAAAAATTGAAACTGAGATTTTTGCAACAAATAATCACACCTGGAATTTGACGGTCATCCCTCCCTGTCATCTCTGTTTGTCACATGAAAATTTTAGGAGGATTTGATCAATTTTAAGAGGATATGGTCATTTTAGTGCCTTTCAATTGATGTTTAAATTAAAATAATATAAATTGTGATTTTTTTTTAGAGGATTTGGTCATTTACCTGCCTTTCAAATGATGTTTTAATAAAAAAAATATAAATGGTAGATCATTATGATGATGTCTTGTAAATTATTAAGAGAAAATTATACATATATTTTATCTAATTTTGTGAATTATCTAAGTTATATTATTGTCATAAGAACAAATTAAATGACTTAATTAATTTGAAAGCAAAGGTGTTAATGCTAAGACTTCTAGATGAATATATTGTTGGAGTTAAATACAAAAATTGGAATACTAATAATATTTACAAAGTAATTTGAATGGTGCAAAATTATCTTGGTGAAACAATGAAGGGAGAACATGAATTATTTATACATAGGTTTAGTATCTGGTGTGTAATAGAAGAATAAAATGAGAAGATTGTTAAGGAATTTATTCATTATACAACAAATTATAAAACTAGAAAGAACTAGAACTGGTATTAAATAATCATGGTCATAATGATAGTAAATCCTAGAAATCAAACTTTGTCGTCAAATGATTTCATATGCATTTTAAAGTTTGTTAAAGAGTTATTTTTCAATTATCAAATTAGATTGTTTCAATAGTGGCAAGCTTCATACAATAGAAATAAACATAAATACAAATATAAATGCTTATTATCTTACAATATATGCCTATAAGAACAAAAGAATTTATTGTATGAATAATTTTCAAATAAGATAGTGTTAATATTTCTATATGCATTGAAGATTGCATCCAATGTATAAGATGCATAATTTAATTTTATACCTTAAAAATAAATAAACATGTGACTATTTATTAGTTTGATTTCATACATTAAAAATAAATAAACAAATTATTATCATATTACTTGTAAGGTACAATTTCATTGTGGTCTTCTTGATTATTTCCTTGTGATTGTAAATTTGTGTTGAATTATAAAAACAAGGAATAATAGTGATTAGTTTTTTAAAACTTACAAGCAAAACAAAAAATCTTAATTTTTTTTTTGGTTGATATTGTAAAACAATTAACCATGAGTAATTTAAAAGCTTGCATATTAAACACATATCTTAAATTTATTATCACAATTAAAAGCAAGTTTTTAAATTTATGTTTAGAAAAAATCAAATTAAAGACATTCTTATAAAAAAAAACATATATTATATCTTTAAAATTATTTTATATTAGTATATATTTTTATAACAAATATTATAAAATAATATATTATAAATTATAACACTATATTAAAGTGTCATATATATCATTATATAAAAAATATGGTAAGTTAAATTATGTGGTTCATTAAATTTTAAAATCTAAAAATTGGTTTAATATTGAAAAAAATAATTGAAAGGTCATTTATGACTACTTTAACTACGTAGCATCATAACTATTCAAAAAAAGGGGGGATGGTGGTTGGTAAATTTTGGACATATTTCATTGACAATGAAGTGAAAAATAGAAATTGATATGATAAGATTTTTTTTTCAAAAATGGAAAAAATAATTGAAAGGTCATCTATGACTACTTTAACTAGTTAGCATCTTCATAGTAGTTAAATCACAACTATCCAAAACAATGGGGATGGTGTTTGATAAAATTTAGATATATTTTATTAATAATTAAGTGAAAAATAGAAATTGATATGATAAGATTTTTTTTCAAAATTGGAAAAAATAATTGAAAGGTCATCTATGACTACTTTAACTAGTTAGCATCTTCTTAATAGTTAAATCACAATTATCCAAAAAAATAAGGATGGTGGTTGATAAAATTTGGATATATTTTATTGACAATGAAGTGAAAAATAGAAATTGATAAGACTTTGATCTCATTCGACTTTTCTTGATGTGATCTTGCATCCACCCACTTTTTTGTGTATTACATGCACGAACTAATATTTTTTAATTAATAAAATATGATACACTTATTCATTTAAAAAAAAAATCTACCCTATTTTTATAGACTAGAAAACCCATACCTACTTATGTTTAACAAGTAACATTCCTATGACTTAGAAGGTGGTCGTATGAACATAAGAAGTGAAGGTTGGCTTCTTTAATTTTCTCTAATTTTGGGGTCAATTGGAAGTTAGGTGGAAAGATTTTTTTTCTAAATGAGTAAAATCTGGGTAGAATATAAAAAGGAAAATATGCTGACCTTATTGTTGGGATTGGTGGAAATGAAAAGTAGCAGGTAAGAAGATGGTCACGTCGATGAAGATCCGAATTCAAATGGAATATCCTTATTTATCAATAGGTTGATGGGAGATGTTTCTATAGTTTCCTTTAATCTCGCTTAAATATTTAACTATTTTAATAAAAACTTTTTCTTTTTAATTAATTATTATTATTTATGTGCTTATGTTTTTTAAAGTAATGTTTATAATTTTTAGTAAGAAGATATTTTTAACATGAATTTTAGTAGGAAAAAAAAGGATTTTTTTTATCATGTTTAATCTTATTTTCTTTAAATATTGTTATTTATTGATTTTTCTTTTTTTAAAGCGTGTTATCTATTTTTTTTCTTTAAAGTGTGTTTTTGAAAGAAAAGGTCATGTGGGATTCTTGTTTAGGTTCTATAACTTGTGTCAATTACTAATAAAGGTTTTTCTTTGTTGATGTGAAAGAAAGCATTTTGAAAATGGTGTCAAAGATCAAATCTGGTTTTGAAACCTTTGTCGACTCCCAACAAGGTTTTCACAACTTCAGTGAAAACCAAAGAGTTATTCTCAACTATTGTAAGGGTTAAGAGAAAGACTTCATGGGTGCCTAAATGAATATATAAAAAAGGTAATTTTGAAGCTTATTAAGGATGTGTTATAACGCAAGTTTGAAGTACTTGTATTCTAACTTGGTTTTGAAACCACAAGCAGAACCCTATGAAGTTTTGAGAACTTGGTAAACTTCTAAAATTTATATTTTTCTTAAAACCAAAACAAAATCTTTAAAATAGGATGCAACCATGTATTAAAGCATAATCAAAGAGGCAATTTTCTAGAGTGGATCAATAGTATTAAGAAATTTGAGCAAGAAACATATATACCAATTGTAAACTTGGGAAGGTGCTTACAGACTCTTGCCTATGTGGAGAGGAAGAATTCAATGTCTAAGGAACCCATGGGAAAGGACATAGATGCTATTATCAAATGCTTAGTGTAGGTATAAAACCTACTTCACTATTATGGATGGCATGTTTAATTGTTATGAACTTTGGACCAAGGATATGTGCAAAATAGATTGGTTGAATATGCTTTGGTAGAAAGGTGTACAAATGTGGAAGCATAAAAAAAACATGTGAATGTTTGTTGACTATTTGAGAAGTTCTGATAACTTCATCAAACTTTGATAAGGTTGTATCAACCTTATAAAATATAAATGGGTTATGATGTACAATTCAAATATGGAAACACCAATTAAAAATAATGAAAATCCTAACATGTAAGTGAATAGAAGATTTGTTCTTCTATGGATATACATGCCTTAAAAGTTAGATTTTAGGTAACTCTCTTTATAGAAGGGTTAGAAGAAGTCTAACCAAAATAAGATTTATTATTAATAATTATATTTTAAAGAACCAGCTGTGAACTAAAATTTATAGATACTTTAAAGGATGTGTCTCTACAAAGGAACAAATTGCTTCACTAAGCCTTTGCCCGCTGACACATTTGTATGAGAAGTTAGTGGTGATTGCCCCTCCTACTGAGAACTAGATACATTGGGCTACATCGATCCGGTGGACTTCATTGTCTTATCTTGTTATCCGGATTGATGAGTGGGTGTTGCTGCTCCAAGGGAGTAGTTAGTATGTTGTTCAGTTGTTCAGATTTGTGAGTTTATCCTAAGGGGGGAGATTATCCTTCTTAGATGGAGAGATGCATGATTTGTTTGTGTCTTTGATATTGATGTCAAAGGGGGAGAAGAGCATGTGAAAAACCACGAAGTATTTTTGAGTTATATGTCTAAGGGGGAGTTGATCCTTATGATCTTACGGGGAGATTGGTGGTTGTTGATTTCTTTCTTTGTATTGATTTTTTTTCACATTCATATGTTGTCATCAATGCCAAAGGGGGAGATTGTTGGGATATGTTGTTGTCATTGATGTCAACATATTCCTGTGTTGCAGAGAATTGGTGTGTTTCAAAGGGTTGGTTTTGGTGATCTAGTGCAAACGTGCTAATGTGGTTTATTGGGTTTTGAGATACTTATCTCTAGTTGATTCAGTATGAGTTTCATGTTGCTATGAGGTGATTTGATTGAGTTGTGAGGTTCGGTACACGTGGACTGGTTTTTTAGTGTTCTGTGTTGTAGAATTGTGGTATTTGATCTATATTGCTCCAGAATGATTATATCTTGAATTATGGATTTTGGAGAGTGTTTGGGACCTTCATGTGTGTCTTCTGATCGAATGGTTCATGATTGGGAACTTCACAAGCATATCTTTCAATTTTTCAGTTGGCGTTCTTGAGCTTCAGTGATGTAATAATGATGAATCTTGTTATCCAAGTTATTGTGATGTTTGTGGTGGAATTCATGTTGCTTGTTGATATTATTTGATCGCGTTCTATGTGTTTTGGTGGTCTGCGTTGATCGTGGTGTACGTTAATGGAGATTTTATTGGTCTGGTGGTATTCTTCGTGTTATGCGACATATTTGGTGTAGTGTGTTGTGAATGATCTTGGCGAATTATTTGGTGGTGTAGCATGTTAGAGCATTTGATTTGAGTCTTTTCTATGTCCTTGTCGATATTATATTGGTCTGGTTATGAATTTATGTATCGTGTGATGTAATTTTGTAATTAGGTCTTATGTGTTGAGCTAACCTTAAGGGGTTGATGATCTATATAAATAAGTGTTGTAATCATGTTGGTTGTGTGTCTACGAGTATTTTATGATTTGAGAGAGAATTGTATGTGCGAACAAGCGAATTTATCATTCAAAAGTGTGAAGAAGAACATAGAAGAGTCGTTGTGTGGACAAAGTGATTAACTAGAACTATAATTAGGCATTTGGAGATGCTATTCTTTCAGTTCATGTAATCTGGATTATTGTCCAATCTTTGTAAGGAAGTGATACTTCCTCAAGATTGTAGCCCTTCTTGTATTTGAGTAGTGAGCTCTAGGAAATGTGCCTGAATGCATGTGAATTCCCCATTGTAATATCCCCCTATGGTTTTTCCCTTAACTGGGTTGTCCACGTCAAAAATCCTTGTGTTATGTGTGTTGTTGATGTGGTTTTTATCTTTTCTATTGTTTTTGTTGATCAGATCTAAGGTTGTGATTAATTTGGTTGATTTTGGTGCAAACTAATTCACCCCCCCCCCCCCCCCCAATCAGTTTTCCTGCATTGTTGTTGCCCTGCTATCAACAATTTTTAGACCTTTTTTTATAATTTCTAAGGGAAAAAAAGGGAATTTTTTAATCTTGTACCAGAAAAACATATTTATGAACTCTTTAATTTTAGATAAATAAATAAATAATGAGACAGTTGGTGTGTGAGTCAAAATGCACTTCTTTATGTTTTTAGTTGTTCATATGTTTAATTTACAACCATTTCTTTGAATGTCTTGTCATGCGATGAACTATAGTTATTTCTTCTTTTATGTATACATTTTCTTCATACATCTAGGATGGAGTTATATGATATTAATTGATCTATGCATCATCTTTGTTAATGTGTTTTTGTATGTTATATTACATTCCATTTCTTAAAACCTAGTTGCATGCTTTTCTATTCCAATAGTCCCTCCTAGTGGAATGAATCTTTGTGTTCGTTCTCCTTTTTTTATAGTTATCTTTCTTGTCCTTTTTGTTTTCTTCTTACCTTTTTTAATTTTTGGTTAAAATTATACCCTTTAAAAACCTAATTTGGCCATATAAGGGAGATGCCCCTCTCAAATGCAAAGGAAGTCCTCTAATTCAATATCAATATCTCCAATTGTTTGAGCGTTTGTCACTTCTTCCTAAGCAATTTAGGGTAATTATTCAAGTTGGAAATATAGTAAAAAATATGTTTACCAATAGAAAAGCACGTGATTCTTTAGGGAATGAAGGTGTCTCAACCTTAGCCATTCTTGACATTGTATTTATTTATTTAATGCCTTAATTGTAATTTCTTGCTCATCATATTTTATCATCTAGTGTGACATGGCACACTGAGTTGTCTTCACATTGGGAGGTGAAATGGAAGATGACGAGAATGTATGTTGTCCTTATATGGGAAAGTAGGCATCCCACTTTGGTAGAGATATTTATCCATGTGTTAGCATCGTCAAAACCTATGTAAGTCATTATTGTATGATAGATTCTTATTGCAAGTTTTGATGGATTGTTATGACAGGCTGGACAAGTGTTAGAAGTCGTCTTGGGTTATTATGATTTTTAAGAGAAACAATTAATTATAGTCATTTATGGTAGATTATCTTATAGTTTTAAGTGTTGTTATATATGAGGAATTATATGATAGTTGTAAGGTGCATAGGAGAATCTGTCATACTTATTATTAGCAAAAAAAATTGTCCCCAAGTTTGGAGGTATGTGAGAGGGGTTAAAAAGTGATGTATAAGTGTCATTTACATGCTTACAAGTGGTTGGAAAATGTACCACGATAATTTGTACAACCCTCTCTTTTGGCTTTGTCTAGAAGCTACTTCAAACTTGTAAATCTCTATACATTGTGTGTCTTCTATTTATATTTGATAAGGGATTGAGGAAATTATTTTTTTGCAGGGTCATGCTTTTAGATTTACTCTAGAAGAGAAATATATAGACTTCATGTAAAGGCTATGAGCTTTCAAGTGTATTGTAACAATTTGTTGTAGATTAATACATTGGTTTGATGCTTTGGAGTGTTTTTTTTTACCCAAAAGGGTTTTCCCCACATATATCGTTGTTTCTTCTCTTTTATATATCTTTATTCTATTCTTCTTCTTTCATGTTATTGAAGTGTTGATTTACATGTCGTTAGGCTATCAAAATTTGCTTAGATATGGTAACTGTATACACCTAAAAATGGTCTAAAGATAGTTAATTAAATATGCAGTTATTTGATTAATTCCCCTTCCCAATTAATTGAATTCACAAGCAATTTAATTAATTTCTCTATTCATCTACTAGTAAATAAATCTACATGATGTATTTATATAGTTCATTTCATATCCCCCGTTGATTAATTAATTCTAAATTAATTAATGTGCCCCCATATAAATCAATTCTTCTAATCCCTAATTAAGATGAACAAACTCAAGTTTGTTGAGATTAATTATCATTTTCCAATTATTTGAATTTCTAAATTCAAATGAGCACATGGCTCCTAACTTTTAACCACCTAACCTAACCATCCCCTAACCTAACCCATTCATCCTGGGTTTAACTAACCCTATCCTATCTTGCACATCCTAACCTCTTTATCCTAACCTCCTATGGTATGGATATTCTCCCCTTGAGACACATGACACTTTTACCACATGTCTCCTCCCTTGGACACTTGCCCTCTCATGAGCAAGGCTCCTTGACACTTGTTACCACAGAGATGACAAGTGTCCCTTCCTCCAACCTCTTCTCCAACTTCCTCAATCTTGGCTCTTGATATATTTAGATCAAATCTGGACCGTTGATTCCTGCCACCTCAGCTTTGGTCTTGGAATTCCTATAAATATCCCTCATTTTGGAGCAATAAGGATCCCTTGCATTCATAGCTTTAGCATCATTACTATAGGCAATTTTCATTTCAATCATCTAGTAATTAACATTTTGGATTAATCATAGCATTGCATTTTATATCATTTGCATAATTAATCATGATCAAGTAGCTACTCAACTCTTGAGTTGCCACTTTGGAGGTCATAGCTCTGCTAAGAGCCAATCAATCCAACACCTTCAAGGTCCTCAAGAATAGAGAAAAATGGGACATTTCAAGGAAGGCATATGGTTTGCATTTTTTAAGCTAGCTTTCAATTAAGCTTTTCATTTATGTTTTATTGTCTCATTATATGTGTATGTCTTTTTATTTACCACATTTTTAGCATCACATTTATTGGTGCCCACCGTGGGGCCTAGCCCCTTTGATCTTTAACAAGTTTGTTTGCAGGAAATTTCATTGATAGGTTGATTAGCTCTTTCAGAGTGCAGATTAGCTCTCTTGGGCTCCCGAATCGCATTCTTGGTCTCTATTGTGGCGTTCCGACACCTCAAATGGCATTTTTGGGAGACTTCTCAACTCTGTTTTCATATTTTTTTGTACTTCAGCACTTTCAGTCTGTACTTTAGCTTAGATATGGTAACTACATTATCTTTCCTCTAAGGATTTATGGATGAGAATTAACTATGCTTATTTCCTCTTTAATGGCTTAGTAGTGTGTGATTGTATCAAGTTATTAAAAATTAATGTAAAAGAAAAACGTAGGATATTGAAGTTGCATACTAGTTCTTAGATGGCTTTCTAGGTTCATCTCTGCCTTTTAGATTCTTAGTCTCGCTAGTGCTTAGCTAGCCCCTTAAGTGGTTGGTTATAAAAATTATGCAAACTACCACTCCTTCTTGATGAATTTTGTATCCTTAGTGGCATTTCTTTGTCTTTAAATGTAAATTTGTAAGCCTCTTCTAATGTGTGCAAGTATATCATACTCAACAATTCATATTGTATTTTTATTATAAATACATTTGTATATCTTAGAACCTTCTCTAGTTCTAAATCCATAGTTGTTAGGATCTCATTTAGAAGTAGCAAGGAAGAATAATTAGCATGGACTATATTTGTTTCCTTGGTAGCAAAGGATGGTCTTTCTTAAAAAAATTGTGACATCTCAGGAATTGATCACAAAAGACCTACTACAGTCAACACAATAATAATTGAGACTAGAAAATGCTAACATAACAAATGAACATGATTAGATTCTACTATTATCTTCAATCATCATAAGTAAACCCACCTAAAGCATCAGTAGCCTATATTTCATATATTAAAGGCTACAAAAGAAACCATACAATAAATATTTTTAGAGCAATGCCATGCAATCTCTTATAATTTATGGTGAGAAAATAATTCCATAGTTGCTTGTGTTTCACTAAGTAGTGAAAAGAAGTTAAACATTCTGAACAATTTATTGTAAAAATGTATGCAAATCATAGGCACAAGCATGGGTAGATGGATACAAATCACCTAAGAAGGGGACTTGGTTATAAATTGTGTATGTGTTACAAAAACAAAATACTTAGTCATTTTCTTTATTGTAAAAATGTATGCAAATCATAGGCACAAGCATGGGTAGATGGATACAAATCACCTAAGAAGGGGACTTGGTTATAAATTGTGTATGTGTTACAAAAAAAAATACTTAGTCATTTTCTTCATAGTTTATATAAATGATGGGAATATTTTGTAATATATTTTATCATTAATTAACCAAATATCTATGAATGTGTACTTTAAAATATAATATAATTTAATGGTGGCATGTTAAATTTTCTTAATAATTGACTGTACAATTTAGCATGTTTCCCATTCGAGAGACTAAAGCTATATATTTGGTTTTGTAAATTGATGAATTGATTCATACTATATTGTAAAGGAAAATAGGTTTTCCTTAAACTAATTTAAGCATATATGTAACACATTTTTTTATTGAAACAATGATATACAAAGAGTAAAATGTAGTTTAATGATATTTGTCCATCAAAAATTAGCTAGTCTAAAATTACAATAAGAGAGACTAAAAAAAGTATATTTAATTATGATTTTAAAGCAACATCACAATATCCAAATGATCGAAACATGAATAGAAGGGAAGAGAATAAGTCAACTAACCATTAACTTAGTAGAAAGAACCAATAGTTTTGCAAAAGAGACCTTAGTCCTTGAGCAATCCAAATCCTCTTATTACTTAGAAGCTGATTCACTTGAAGATTGATTTATTGAATTTGGAAATGTGTCTTTAAATTCTTCTCGGACTCTACTTGTAACTACAACAATAAAAAAGCAAGACAATGAAACACATCAAAGCAAAGCTTTAGAACTATAAATTCTTGGTGATCATTATGGTTATTAAAAACTTCTTTACAATTATTTATCTATAAATGCAATAAAATAACATGTTGAACACCACAATAAATAACATTATTATGAAGCTTGGCTCCAAGTAAGGCCTCTTTCCAGCTTAGTTTATGTTAAAAAATAATAGGCAAGTCATTAAACATAGAATTCCATTATTTTTTAACAAATGAGCATCTCCAAAAAATGTGCCTTGTCTCTTAATGTCTTTGGAAAAATAGGCAATTAATTTCCTAGACCATAATACACTTCAACTTTGCGATGTAGTAACTTCAAAGTCAATAACTAAGCATCTGAATTGGCTTTAAATTTCCAAAATTAAGCAATTAGATATATATTTAAAGAAAAAAAAAAGAAATTCTAAGCTAACAACCATAACCAACCTTTGACAAATTGCACTGAATAGGGGTTCATAACAAGTTACAAACAATTCCAACGACACCAAAGACTACATAAAAACAAAAATAATTTTGTTTTTACTTGTTTCTCAAACTAAATTAAATTATAACAATATTCCATGGTAAGTAGCTCAATGTAGAAATTCCCAAAGGTCTCCAACATTGTAGACTCCTTTTCTAAATATCTAAAATAAGACTTTCAAAAAACTTAAAGAAAGGGACTACTCATGATAGAGAATATATTTGTTTCATCAGAGATACAAAGTGGAGAAGTTGACCCATGTTGAAGATACCATCTCTCCACTATAAGAAATGACATATGCACTGGCAAGCTCTCCAAATCGATTGAAAGGATGGTGAATCTTAAACAAAGAAAAATGAAGCATGAAGGATTTTATCTAACCACCCCACCAATTTCCATTTACCTTTAATTGAGGCTAGGTTAACTCTATTATTTATGAGAATCTTCCATAGTTCTTCACTTTTGGCTACTTAACAAATCCCTTGTGGTTTTGGGTCTATTAGCCCCAAACCTCATTTGCATTTAGGTTGAATGCAATTAGTCTAAAATGTGGCTATAAATCTAATATTACCATCTCGTTTAGTTTATAAACATTGATGAATAATTTCAATTGTCCTCATAACCTTTATTAGGTGGCATCCAAAAAGATGAATAATAAATATGTGTGGCAAAAAAAAAATTATTAGCAACTTGGGTTTTCCTAGCAAAATAAAGGAATTTATTTCCCAAGATAAAAAGTTTGTTTTTGCTCTTTTAAGATACTAGCCACACATATTAGAGAAAGAAAGGGTATCCCAAGATACCTCATAATTTATTTCCATTCTCGAGGTATCTAGTAAGGTATAGATCCTACTCAAATCATAAAAAATAGTTTTATCATCAGCAAGTTTAGATCCTAAAAACAACAATACAAATTATCCAATATATCCATCATATTAGAGATATCTTTCTCAATATTTTGTAAAACTAACAAACTATCATAGCATAATGAGAGATAATAACATGTTAGGACTGAGTGGTGCACACCTTTCATAACATGGAATAATTTGACTATGTTAAATAATAAAATAATTAGTTGTGGTGCATCTAGGAGATGTGTTTAGCCACATTTGATATTTATTTGGGCCCACTTGTTAATTTTTATGTAACATTGGGTTAATTATTTTATGTGTGGTAGACATAGAATAATTAATTATTAATTGGATAAAAATGTTTAATAATATGTATCAAAAAGTAAATAAGGGGTCAATGGTTTTTTGTACTTATAGTTTTGAGGCAAATGATTTTATCGTACCATGATTGTATTTGTGTGAGATTGAGTCTATAAAATAAAACACATGTTTAGTAGTAAATGTTGGTTGGGCGAGTGGGTTGTCATTGTATTGAATTTCTCTTGTGAGTGTATATGTTAAGTATGGCATGGAATATGTGGTTACATGCTTGGACACATGGAGAGTGCATTAGAGGAATTTGATGTTTCAAAAGTATACATAAAAACTCTATAAGTTCTTTGTAATTTTTATTGTTAAATAAAAATAAATATAGTGTGGATGCTTTTGGAGTTTATGTTTTTCCCTTTTGAGGGTTTTACCAAGGTATATCTTTTGCTATCTTGTGATTTGTCTAGTCGATATTTGCATTATAGTTATTTTGTAAGATTGCATGCATTTTTTTCTCTCATGGGGTTATGTAGGAAATAGATTAAACATTTAGGATATTTTGCATTATTTCCTAACAAATAACAATAAAATTTAATGGGATAGACATTCTTGGAATGATATTGAACCATATAGTCCAATACATTAATTGTAAGAACATTAATATATGGATCCAAGGGGCACCCTTATCGAATGGTTATTTATAAAAGAATGAGTCTATTGTCATATTATTATTAATAATTCGAGGATCAACATCTTGAAGTGTTATTTGGATATGAGCTCAAATTTTAGAGTCAAACCCCAACCACTGAAGCATGTTAAGGATAAAAATCCATCAAATTATGTCATGTACCTTATCAAAATCAAGTTTGATCAAAATAGCATTTTTGACCCATTTGTTAAGACCATTCACAAGTTTTCAAAACCAAAATAAGATTGTCAAGAATAAATATACTAGCAACAAAATTTGTTTGCTTAGCTCTAAAAATTCCTTACACCATAGGTTTAACCCTAATGCTTAAGGATTTTGTAATGATTTTATAGGAGGTGTTAAGTAGCATGATAGTACATCAAACAAAGATAGTGTCCTCCTTTTTCCCTTTGGGAAGAAGTTTGACTATGCCAGTGCCAATAATTTTCATACCTAAAGATCCTTTCTGAAAGGCATTCAAGTTTAAGTCTAGTAAAAATATTCCTTAATGTGATGGCATATAGCCTGGTAGAACTCCATAGGAAACCTAGATTGTTGTCTAGACTTTTATAAGGGGCCATGGAGGAAAGAGAATTTTCCAACTCTTCAAAAGAAAGAGCTTTATCTAGGTATTAGCTATATTTATAATCTATCTAGTTACAAATATTAACCTTGATAATTTATCCTGAAGAGTTTGTTGAATCTCTTACCATTGATCACATTTGAAAATATCTTTATAAAATCATCTATATAGATTGTGTATTTCAAAAGGATTAGAATGAAGAAAATCAAATTCATCCCTAATAGAACCATTTTTTTTTTGTGTGTGTTTAGAATTTGAGATAATTAAAGAAATATTTAGTTCTCTTGTTTCCTTCTTTTATCACTTTTGTACAGTTGGGCTTTAGTATCAACAATGGAAGTTTGTAGTCTAATATTTCTAGGAACAACATTGAGAAGTTTTTTAGCATGAACAAGTTTCCCTTGGAGGGATTTTTCCTTATGAACATATTAAATAGATTCCTTCAAGTTGTTTAACTCAAAGGAATTAAAATAAAACACACCACCACCAAGGCTAAAAACCTTCAAGAATAGGAAGCATGGTCCTTCTATTAATTTTAATATGTAATTTACAATTTTTAGTAAGATTTCCTATGCTGAAAAATTCAAAAGTTTGTTTGTTTCTCCATAAGTTTAAACTTTAAAAGAATCCCTTAAGATCCAGATAAATAGGGCCTCATTTAGGAACCTAAGTCACCTATTACAAAATCATGTTAGCCTAGGGTCAATTTGATCCTTGGGTTAAAATCTTAAAATTCCCCATACTTAGGATCAAATTTTAAGATTTAAGTCCAAGGATCAAATTGACCCTAGGCTAACTTCTCCCCCAAAAGGAGTGGTTATCCAAGTAAGACATAAAAAGCCAAGGGAGAAGGAGATGATGGTCCAATTCGATGGTTATGATTCCATTTGTCTTCACTACTTTGTCAACTACACCTATAACTTCTTTAATGTTTCTCAAATTATATTAGAATTTGGGGTAGTTATGTTCCTTCAACCTTCTTAGCCAAGAGGGTTTTCCTTGTTTTGACCTACAATTTCCTTGAACTCTAATATCCTATTTTGAAAAAAGTTAAATCTTTGTTTGATCTTCATTAATTCATTGATTAGATCTTTAGCGAGTTGCTGAGATTTTTTGACATTGAATCCTAAAGAACGCTTTGCTCTTTAGATGTATATATAAAACAAAAGTTGTTTGTGTGTATGTATGTATGTATGTATGTATGTATGTATGTATGTATGTATGTATGTATGTATGATATATCATGTCAGTGATCTACAATGATTCCACCCTTTGAAGGCAAAACCCCAAAATGATTTGAAAGTCAGACATGTTGCTCATTTCTACTTCATTCTCTTATACTAGTAGATAGATATCTAGACTAACAACACATGCTAGAAGATAGATGAACAATTGGTAGGGACTATTAAAGAAGGGGAAGGAAACATGGACATAGAGTCTTCGTGTGTACAAAAGAGGGGCCAAAAGTGTGGTAAGGGCTTGGAAGGTTCCTTTTTTTTTTCTTTTTTTTTTTTCTCTCTTGACCATCTTTCAAAGATTAGTCACAACAATATTCTTATAAGGAGTGGAGGTTATTGTAGGAGTTGACTAAAATTGAGGAGATGAGGTGAGGGATGAAGTGTTAATTTTATGGTGAAAACATGGCAATGAGGAAGTCTTATGAGTAGTTTGTATAGGAAGGGTTTGAGGTGAATGTGTTAGAGAGAAAGTGCATGTAGTGCGTTAAGTTATTTTAGCTTTCAAGTCACTAGACAGTCTCAAATCAAGTTGGTCGCCATGGAAAAATAAACACACATTAAAGGTTTTGTCAAGATAAACTACTGGCTACAACATTTTAAACACATGGCCCATTAATTTAATATTCTTTGGTGATGGTTGATCTAGATCAATTTATATACACACTCTAGGATGAACCCTTGGGATGGAAAATTTGTTATTATTTTATTTGTGCCACATTAATCTCCCAAGTTGACCCACAATATCCTTAAAATGATCTAAAAGAGCCAAGTGTAGGTATGGTAACTCAACCCATATGGGGTACTGTGCACAACATGGGCCTTTAAGATGAAAAATAAAACATTATGTGATAAGGTAACAAACTTGTCCATTGATAGTCCATGTGCCATATTAAAGAACTTGTTGAACATTTTCAACCCATTTAAATATACAAGAAACATATCCTTTTCCTAGGTCTATTGTTACCTCAATTTCCCAAATTTATTTTGGCCCATTTATAAAAATCCATTTTTGTTGGCACCCCCTTTGAAAAAAAACATAGTCCTGGTTTGACATTTAGCAATAACATGTACACTACCATCACGGAGTTGAAATTCCAAATATTTACCTTGTTCTCCTCTATATTGATTGAAAATTGCTCCACTGTATAGTATTTTTTGTGCCCTAAACTTCAAATATCACTATCTATACAAAAACCATTAGTTTTGAATCATTTCAATATTGTCTTTCCTCATAATCATCAAATACATTGTTTGTATATTGGGAGTGGTTAGGGATTTGAATCTCTTGGTTGGAATTTAAATCTAGTGAACCCAAAGCTTCTACCTTCCCAAATAGCCAAGTTGCTACCTTTAAATGCATCACCGCTTAATTGAATGGGGAAAACCATGCCTTTTACAATGCTCTACTAATGCCTTACATCAAGGATTATACCCTTCATTATTCATTCTAAAAAGTTTGTTCATTCTCCCTTGTAAAACTTTAATTCTCATTTCCTATATGCAACCTACAAATTATCTATAAGATTTGTGAGATTTCCACAATCCATGTTATTGATCAATTATTTTCAAGATTCAAATGTGTAATTTTTTTTTGCATTGACGTTTTGGGTCACACTCTGTGGACCATCTTCTTATGTTTCCTTTCTAGCATTTTTATTGTTATTGTTATTTTATTTTTCTTCCTTCCTTGAATTGTGTGCATCCCTCACACCACTATTTTTCCCTTCTCTTTTTAAATTAGTATTGGTCTGTAATACATCATTTTTATCTTGCAACTATTCTCTTTCATCCTGATGATGGTTCACGAAGTGTGACCCTAAACGTCAATGCAAAAATTACTTACACAATTGAATCCAGAAAATAATTGATCATACAAATAATATATCAACTCAACTTTTAAATTTTCTAAAAGTTTCTATGAAATAGAGTGTCAAATATAAGAAAAAGTTCTTCCAAAAATTGTACTTATTTAGGGGAGAGGACCCAATAGTTGAGCACCCTAGCTTCACGCTTCTCAAAATCCTACATGAAAATTTCAAATCACTCCCCTTTTTTTACAGCAGCTTAGTTGGCAAGTCCCCTGCTTATAATTAAGGTTTTAGGGTCACATCATCAAATATGATGCTACACCAACATGTTTTTTTTCAAGGTGTCCAAAACAACCCAAAAAAATGAAACGATACTTATGCAAAAGTGAGAGTGATACTTGTGCGTTGATGTGGCATCACATGATTCATTTCTTTTTAGTGCTTAGGGATGTGTTTCATTCAATTATGGGGTAGTCATCATCACAATACCAACTTTAAAGTCACAACTATTGGTGCAATGTTGTAAAAAATATTGGGCACCAAATCAGCAAGAGTGGGCATTAAATCAACAAATGTTATCACAACCATTGGAACGTGCTCATCTACTAGGTCCTTCGGTCCTTTCTCCCTACTTGACAAATTTCTAACCCCATCCACTTGCACAAACATCCGAGTCCATGGGACCCTCCATGCACAAGCTGCCATTCAACAACTACCATCAATGTGCTCATAGTAGAGTGTATTCTCTATTCAACATTTTGAATATTTACAAGTCAAAATCATATTTATCTATCCAACACATTAGCTATTTATCTATCTATCTATTCTATATGATAGATCGTAGCATTTGATCTGAAAAACATAAAAAAAAATATCTTGATATATCTATCCAACAACTAGATACACTTGAATGCATATTTGACAATTTCTTGTGCACTATCAACTATTCAACGTTTGTCATATATTGTAGTGCTGAATCATTTTATGCTATCTCATGGGGCAGCCTTTCTTGACTCTGACTAGTGTTTGTTGCCATGTGTATTACGTTGATGTTAATGTTACTGTTTGGTTTACATGGGATTGTTTTGCTCTTCACTTTTCCATATATTCATTGTATTTGTTTTGTTCAATTGAAAAAACCAAAAAAACCAAACTTTTGAGATGTTTTTTTAAGAAGTGTAATAGTGTACGTTTACACAAACAAATATTATTCTTTTGCTGGTGATAGAACAGTGTAATTACTGTTTGACAACCATCGGTTATTAAAAATATTTATCCGAATATTTAGCTAAGGTAGAATAATGCGGCGAATTGTTCGCAAATAGTTAGTAACACTTTTTCAAAGTCTTAAAAAGCGATGATGACTTACCGTCATTTCTTACGGGAGTTGAAATCTTTTCCAGATGCTCAGTTCTTTACGAAATAGATTACATTGCTTTATCATCTTATTCTTATTATTATAAAAGTATTATTATTATCACTATCAAAGGAGTATTCAGGTTGTGTTAGAGGAGTCTTAGGTTGAGATTTGTTTGGCTAAGAGTTAAAGACTAAAGGGTATTCGAATTTGTTCAAGGCATGATCTTTATGATGTCAAAGCCTTACACTCAACAAGATTTGATCTTAAATTTCACCAATAGATTAATAATGGTCCATTCAATTTTTTATTATAAATTATTTCTCTCATTTCTAAGAGTCTTTGTTTGTACAATATTTTATGAAGCCTATCAAAGAAATAGAAAAATATTATCTTATTGAGTTTATTAAAATGGTGTATGCATTAAAAATAATTATTTACTCTGAAGGCGTATTATACTCACTTATAGATGCAAAAATATTTGTTAATAAAAAATAGAAGCATTTAATTTGATGTGTTTGTGACATTTAAATGCATGAAAAACAAATAAAATCAACATTTTATTAATATTTTTAATTATTTAATGATGATTATATCTTCACTTCCACCTCTCAACTACCACTCACTCTAGTTTAACTAATCAAACAATTATCCCTATCTCCATCATGCAAATATAATAATAATAATATAGTTTTTAATAGATTTTTTGCTTTGATCAAGAGTTTAATGGAGATATAAAAATATAACAAGAGTTGTGATACAGTTCGAGTCCCTTCCTATTTGTTAAAAATCAATGAGTTATTGTTTTTTGTGAAAATAATAAAAGGATTGCTTGTTGTTTAGATTTCATAAGGAGGTTAGTGATTGATGTTATGTGGATTTTGGCTTGTCTAGTACCTCAAGCCAACTATCTTTTTGTTTGCCATCTTTTTTGCTTTGATGTTGAAACAAATATAGAAATATTTCAGCAGTGAAAGTGAAAGAAGACAATTGATGGAGTAATATGACATTAGTCTAAAACTAGCAATTGCACCTTGGTGTGCAATAGGTATGTCAAAGAGGTGTGGAAGGTCAATTAGGGAATTTTTTGGTCTATTAGTTGCATACTCTTGTGTATTAAATGAGGTCAATTGATAGGCCATTTAGCAAGTGATGTTGTTTGTGCAACAAAGTCTTAATGAAGAAATGATATCTTCAAATCAATTATGCATTCACTTACAAATATCCAATCAAGAGTGAAATAAAACCTATGGATTCAGGAGATAATTAAGCTCACATGTTATGTTCATAATAGGGAGAGAGGGAGAGATGGAGTGGGGAAGAGTGAGAGAGAGGGGGTAAGGAGATAGAGATAAAAAAAGGTATAGATAAAGATGGAGATGGAGGAGGGGGAGAGAGAGAGAGGAAGGGGGATAGATAGAGATGAAAGAGATAAATATGTAGAGGTAGAGAGGTAGAGATCTAGGGAGAGATAGAAAGATAAATTTATATATGTAGGAAGTGATATATGGATATAAATAGAGTGAGGGAGAGATATAGGGGTGGAGAGAGATGACGAAATAGCAAGATTGACATAAAGGGAGATTCGAGACAAGAAGTATGGAGAGATAGCGATAAAGAGACAATGAGATATAGATATTGAGGCCTAAGAATAGTGAGAGGGACATAGAGGGAGAAACATAAATGAATAGAGGGACACATGTCTAGAGATAGAGGGAGTAGGAGGAAGATAGAGTGAGAAGAAAAGGGAGACAAATAGATATAGGGTGGTAAGAAGATAGAGAGGGAGATATAAAGAAGAAGAGATAGCAAGATGTAGAGGGAGATATATAAATAAATAGAGGGACACATGTCTAGAGATAGAGGGAGTGGGAGGAAGATAGAGCGAGACAAAAGGGAGACAAACCGATATAGAGATGTGGGAAGATAGAGAAGGAGATATAAAGTAGAAGAGATAGCAAGATGTAGAGGAAGAGGGAGAAGGAAAGATAGATCTACATGGTGATATTGAGTGATAGAGAGTAATAAGGATCCATTGCCAATATGCACATGTTATGTTTGTAAAAATCATAATAATTTGGCACTAAAAATTATATGACTTTTGTAAAGAGTTTAATAGATTTATAAAAATAATATATTAAAACATAATAATAATAATTTAATAATTACAATATAATAATATAATAATAATTTAATAATTACAATATAATAATATAATAATAATTTAATATTAATTATAATATAATTAAATTAATTATATAATTAAAAAAATTCACTACATTATATAACGTAAAAATTAAGTGGTTGAATCTTCATATGCTATAATGGAAAAAAAATTTCTTATTTATATAAACTAGCAATTGCACCTTGGTGTGCAATGGGTACACCAAAGAAGTGTGGAAGGTAAATTAGGAAAAATCTTGGTCTATTTTTTTTCAAACATTTGTGAAGTACATAATATTTTTTTTTTAACATAGGTTTCAATGGAGAAGTGATATCTTCAAAGCAACTATGCATCCACTTACAAGGACCCAAACATTATTTAAAAAAAAACTTTGAATCAGGTTGACAATTAGGCTCATATTGTCATGTTTGCAATGGGGAGAGATGGAGAGATAGAGGGAGGAAGAGCAAAAGGGAGATAAGGAGATAGACATAGAGAGGTAGATAAAGATAGAGATGGAGATGGATATTGAAAGGAGAGAGAGAGAGAGAGAGAGAGAGAGAGAGAGAGAGAGAGAGAGAGAGAGAGAGAGAGAGAGAGAGAGAGAGGGGGGGGGGGGAGATATAGAGAGAGAGTTGAAGAGATATAGAGAGGGGGAGATAGAGGACGATGTAGAGAGATAAGGAGAGAGATAGAGAGATATAGATAGAGGTAGAGAAATGTATTGATAGAAAGAGATAAAGAGATGGGAGAGAGAGATGGGGATAGAAAGAGACATAGGAGTGAGAGGGAGATAAAGGGAGAGAGAAATAAAGAGATTGAGATATAGAGCAAGAGATATATGGTGAATAAGGGAGAGTTAGAGATAAAAAGAGATAGATAGAGAAGGAGAGGGAGGGATAGGGAGATATAGATAAATATAGAGAGATTTAGAGGGGGAAAGAGTGAGAGAGAAAGAAGGTGACAAAGATAACTTGTAATAGAGATATGGAGACTGATGTAGAGAGAGTGAAATATATAGAGATAGAGATATGAAGGGACAAAGAGGAAATTGATAGCTTAAAATCAACTATGCATCCATTACCAATAAGTCCATGTTAGGTTTTCAATAGGAGAGATGGAGAGATGGAGAGGGGAAGAGAAAGAGAGAAAGAGGAGGGGGATATAAAGAGAGAGAGGCGAGGGGTGGATAGAGACGAAATAGATAAATATAAAGAGAGGGAGAGGTGGAGAGAGATGGATGGAAATGTTAACGGTATCCCAAAAGACAAATATTTCTTTTTGGAATTATATTAAGTTCAATTAATTAGGGGTTTGTAGTGACTACCAATGAAGCAAATAATTTGTTGAGTTAGTTAATATTGGCATGTACATTTTATCTTCACTCTAGTTCTTTTCTTGTGTTTTAGTGCAGCTTACAAAAATGAAAAGCCTCAGATTCTATTTTTTTATTTTCAAAATGTCATAAAGGATCATACTCGTACATGCTTAAATTTAGTGTTAAGAATAGTCTAAAAATATGTTGCACAATTCTTTTGATTCTTTCATATAATAGTTTCTCCATTCTCATAAAATAGTATGCTCTATTTTTATAACATTCAACTGACCAACGTATTGTAGCTATGCCCATTGGATGATCTAATGTCTTGCATGCAATGTACCTATTTAAGAAGGAAACCAACAAATCATCTTGTCTCCATTTTTTTTCATTGGTTGGTAGGAGAAGAAGTAAAAGCAATTTGATCTCTTTATTCATGTCTCAAATGCTCTCTAACATTTTCAAAATAACCATGGAACTTAGAACAAAACCTCATTACTACCACCCAATATAAGAATCGACAATATGTTTCTAATATATATAAATATAGAGAATTTAATTTTAGGGTTTTGACTTAATAATAATTGTATATTATATTATATTTATATCTAATTATTAATATAACTATAGTATTTTACAAAATGAATTTACATAATATAAAACATAAGATATAATAATAATTTAAATTATACTAGGGTAAGGGAATCAATAGCCATTGTGGCTAACTTCATGCACCTTATAGCTCCTAAATAGTACATTGGGTCTTGATGATTAATTTTTTTTGGTCTTCTTCGTATGTGACTTGAGTGCTTATACATATTGTTTGGCTTGTGGGTAGCTACGTTGAGCATAGTGGGATTTGTTTTGCGTGGAAGGACCAAAAAGTGGTCATTTTGATTTAACATTCAATACATACTCTATTTTCCTATTAACTATTCACTTTGACCACCCCAAAATTTGCAAAACTAATTGAATATGCACAAATGCCCTAGTAATTGTATGCTAAGGTACTAATAAAGTTGCACAATTAGTCTAGTTAGTAACTTTTTTCCCAACTTTTGGGTCTACTAATGGACTACTATTAGCCTAACATATTTTTTTAGTCGGCTTTTAATTAGTAAAATTCAATGAATGATTATAGGCAATAATTAGGCCCCTTTCTCTATATGAAATTTTATCAAAGATTTTTTTTAATAATAACCTTAATATCCTAACATCAACATAATTATTTTTGTTTGGATCAATCAAAGAAAGAAAAATCAAGTACAAAAACAAAAACATATTTTGCATATGTTGTATTTTATAGAATTATAATAGTTTTAAAAATTTAATAATAAATGATAAACATTTTAAATTGGCAAGTAATTAAATTAAAAAATAAAACTTTTTTTTTAATATATCAAATTTTAAAAATTAATGAAATATGTATCTAAAGAAATTATTTTTGTATTACAAAAAAACTAACATGAATTGAAAGATAAATTCAATATTAATCAATTATAATGATTATAAAATTGAACATAAAATTCTACTTCTTAATAAAATATTAAAATTTAGAAAAATTATATTCAAATTGTTAAAGATAAAATTTCACTATAATGTAAAAATTATAAGTAAAAGGAAACTTAAAAAAAAAAAATCATATAAAACTCATTAAAAAGGTAATAATTATTAATATTGTAAAACTTATATATTATTAGCTAGGTTGCTAAACTTGTGGGAAAACAAAATTAAAAAAAATATAAATATTATTATCTAAAATATAATTATTTATCTATATAATATTTTCTAAAAGTTAAATTACAATTTATAAAAATTATTATTATCTGATAAAAGTTGTGTGTAATTATTTCCTCAACGTTTCAGATCAAACTACATGCTCCATCATCAAGAAGAAGAGCAAGCCAAGAGAACAGAATATATATATAGACACTAAAATTTTCAAATCAAATATATATTAAAACACTATATTTATAAACATAATTAATACAATTTATATACTATTAATTAAATTCATGAAGTACACACTCCATAATGATTTCAGATTTTTCCTCCTACATGACTATTAATTATATTATTTATATATAAATTATTAATATATAATGTTATTTATCATAATGTTTGTATATTTATAATAAAACATTGTTATTTTATTATAATATATCATATTTTATTTATATATACATTTATATAAAGTGAGAATGAAAACTGTAAATTAAGAAATTAACTCTGCACACATCTTAACATTTTTAAAATTATTTACCACTGCAACCATTTTTTAATATTTTAAATGTGTACTTCTACATTCAATTTCATTTAGCACAATGAATCGAAGGGCGTGCATGGTGACTAGATAGTTTTTGTATAATAAAAAATTGTTGGCGGGTGATGATTCTTTAAAAGTCGGGGTAAAATTCTTTGCAAATGGTAACAAGATGGGGGTTCCCTGAGTCATTTTTTGCACAATGTGCACTGCCTCTTACATTGCTCGGTGTGACACCCATGGTTCCACATTCATAATAAATGAGAAGCTTGACAAATACGAAAGTTTCCATCCATGGCAAAATAAATTTCAACAACAATAACGAATGGTCAAGATGAATGCAATTGTCTTGCATCCCTTTTCAAGCAGTTTGATTTAAGGATGTCGTAAATCAGCTTGGTCCATTTCAAGTAGGAGTTGCCTTTGACGAAATTAAAATTTTAAAATTTGATATTAAAAATTTTAATGTTTTGTTTTTTCATATATTAATATAGTATATTACTATGAATATTTTTTTAACATTAGTAAATTTAGGCTAGGTATTTAAGGGCTATGGAAAATGAGTAATACAATTTAGATTTCTCATAATGAGGTGGTCATTGAAGCCATCAAGATTTAAATTAACTATCTACATATTATTGTCATTTTCAAATAATCAAAAGTGATCATCTTTGAGCTCGCATTGCAAAGAATATTTGACTATAAACTCAAGACACAACATGGTTGCTAAGTGTTAGAGTCACTGAAGGACTCAATCTCCTAGGATCACCTGTAAAACCAAGATCAACCTTCTACACGAGAGAAATAAAGAGAATGAAATGTTGAAATATGGTGCAATAATAGAATGATGATATTATCACACTCCCTTGTACTGACTAAGCTGATATGAACTCATATGAGTTAGCTCTGAATTCACTCATAAGGGAGAGGTGAGTGCTGATTATATAGCAAAATGTGGGCACATAATTCCAAGAGGAATAATAACTCCCAAATAACCAAATTAGGTGGGAGTTGTTCCTACTTGGAAAATGCCAAACATGTGGCAAACCAACTTAGGTAGGGACAAACTAATGGTTATGGGGAGGTGGCAAATGAGTCCAAAAGAGGGTGTGACATTCAACCACCCAAATGTGGGTGTGAATGACACATGTAAATGTAGGACTATGCCTCGTGTCCTCATATAAACCATCCTAATATAACCTAAGTATGCTTAATAATGTGTAGGAGAAAAATAAATATAAAAAATTTCATTTTTTCATATAAAAATATAGTATTATTATGAATAAATTTTTAATATTAGTAAATTTAGGTTAGGTATTTAAGGGCTATGGAAAATGAGTAATACAATTTAGATTTCTCATAATGAGGTAGTCATTGAAGCCATGAAGATTTAAATTAAATATCTACATATTATTTCCATTTTAGAATTATCAAAAGTGATCATCTTTGAGCTCGCATTGCAAAGAATATTTGACTAGATAAACTCAAGACATAACATGGTTGCTAAGAATTATGATAGAAAAACTAGCTTCAAATATATTCAAGTCCTAACACAACATATTTTTTCCCTTAAACAAAGTCATACTCTCAAGTTGGAATAAAAAAATATGGCAATGAACTATAAACCATATAATATTTAGGAATCTCCAACTGAAAAAGCCTTGGAGGGGACAAATTATAGTGCCCATACACTAACATGGACAAGTGATCAATAGTTTATGCAAAAAAATCATGTAGGGGGATAATTATAGTGCCCTCCCTCGAACAGTTACCAAACCAACTTATAATATTCCTTATAGATGAGAAATTATGTGCTCAGTGTCATTCTTTTGTCAAGTTACATATCTTTAAGTGATACCATAAAGTGAAACCCATCTGGGTTAGTAGAGCCTAAAATGTAGGGGAAATTTATCTTAAGGGTGAGTTTCTTGTTCATTGGCACAACCTCCCACTATTCTTTATTAGACGAAGTCTTGTTCATTGGCACAACCTCCCACTATTCTTTATTGGACGAAGTGGTTGATCTCTAGAGGAAATTGAGGAATCATTTGGAAACACCAAAACAAGTAACTCAATGAATGTTTCCTAATTTTAACCAACCAAAATAAGATAGTAATAATTTAGAACCATAGCTCGAAAAAATGAGAAAAATGATTGTTAAAAAAAAGTTGCTAAACTAAAAAATTACCAAGTTGTTAGTAGCTTTGATAAAATGACTATGTCAACAAATCTATATGGGTGGGTGAATCCTAGGTAAGGCCTCTTTTTGTTCCACAAGTCACTCAATCATTCTAGAGTACAATATTATGATGTAGTCTCTTAAGAGACCTAGGAGTGAAAACTATTAAACTAATATGATAGTGTAGTTATTATAGGTCATGACACGAGAATTTCTTGTCTAGATATACAAGTGGACACAGGGTACCTCCATATTTATCTCTCTTAGTTTTGATCAACTCAACATCATTTAACCATGCAAAAAATGAATACATTCTTACAAAATGTATTAGTTGAGAGAAACGCAAATATGACAAGAAGTATATTTTCAATTTAGTGTGTTGTAGTAAAAAACCAACTATAGTACAACATGTTTGGATGGGTGGGTAAATTCTAAGCAAGGCATTATTTTGTTCCCCGCATCATCTAATTGTTCCAAAGTACACTATTTGTTGAACACTATTGGATGCTAAAGGGTGGGGGGTCAAATCAACATACATAAAAAACTAATAATATTAAACCTTTACCACATCTTATATCTCATACATCACAAGTATGAAAGTGAACAACAAAAATAACAAGGAAACCACAGAAGAACACCAAGATTTTTACGTGGAAAACCCAAATTGGGAAAAACTGCGATGACCATCAAACTGACAATGTATGTATAACTATTTACAAGATTTAAGTCATGGGCCAAGGAGCTCACTTCCCCTAAGAGATGTATGGGCAAAAGAATGAAGTTGTGTCACACTTGGGGCTAATTGGGGGTAGTCCGACCGGACTACCACCCCACCAGGTGGCGCCTCGTGTCATTGGCATGACGCCTAAATGGCGCCAAGAGTTTGGTTGAACTGAGTTCGGCCAAACTTAGTTCAGCTGGACTATTGGCTATATTATCCCTTATTTGTGAGTACTTGAGCTTAGAATTTTTCAACAAAATTTCAAAATAGTTCGGTCGAACTCAATCCCGTCGAACTGAGTTCGACCAGACTTACCTATGTGGCATGTGATATGGCAGCCGAATTACCTATTTTTAATTTTTTTTTAACTTTTCACTTTTGCTCAGTTTTTCTTCAAGCAGAATATTTTTCTACAAAAATAAAAAAATACCCTTTTGTAGAGCTCGAAGTCACGAATCTAGACATATAATGTTTTTAGTATTTTGATTAATTTTAATATTTTTAATTAATTAAAAATTACGAGTAGGTTTTTTAAGTTTAAAAAGAAGGTGATTAGAAATTATATATATATATATATATATATATATATATATATATATATATATATATATATATATATATATATATATATATATATATAATGATATTAAAAAAATATATTTTCACTAGATGAGAGAATCTTCTCCAAAAGGGTATAATTTTGTTTTTAATAATCATAAATTTAGTAGACAAAAGGTGACACCAAATGAAAACTACCAAATTTAGCTATGATGGAATTTAATATTTTATTACGAGAAAAATTTACATCATAATTTTTTTTTAACACTGCATATATATGTCCTCTATTTGGAAAAATAAAATAAATAAAAAATAAGTTTGTTTTCATTTTGTTTGGTGATGTCGACTAGAACCCCCGATTTTTCGGTATTTTTCAACAATAAAAAATTTGTCTTTGAATATATAAAACACATGTCAATTTTTTTTAAAAATTTAAAAATTAATAGACATAAATTTCATTAATATTTCTATATTTGATCAGTTTGCATTATTTTGAAATTCAATTTAGAAGTATTACTTTTATATGGTCGAAGTTAAACAATTTTAGTTGTGTTGGTCACTTCCTTTATAAAAGTGTGACACAACATTGTGCTTTTACCCTTATACAAGCTAGGTGTGTCGCCTTAGAGTAAGATACAATGAGAACTTGCACAACTAAGGATTACTTCTTGAGCGCAAGATACATAAACCTTAAAATAACAAAGGATTGGACTGCAAGAATACAATGTCTACCAGACTATAGATTATAGTTTGCACATCTGAAAACAATCTTCAACTCTATCCTGCTTCACATCTAAACCTTTGTATTATATTACCATTTCTTTTCTTGTTTCCACACTCAACTCATAATGATTATGTTCTTTATATATCAACCATAACCTTGAAAGAATTCATCAGGTCAACCTACAAAGATGTAACGTGTACATGTATAACCATCGGCCTCAAAACAATCTCCAAGTTAAATCTAAACAGAAAATGAAACATGTGAAAGTTCACACCATGTTGGAACACCTCCCAGATGCATCCAAGATAGCACCTACATAACCACATGTTACTACATGAACCAAAAAGATATGAGTTAGCCACAAAAGATGAAACAGATAACTCCAACCTGATGCAACTAACACAACCATCAATTTAGGATTTGATTAAGGATTCCAATACTGGGGAAAAGGATGCAGAGGTGGAAACCAGTAAAGCAGAGGATGAAATTAAAATGCAGGATTGGTCAGAAAAAGATTTGATAAAGGGAGACTTGAAACACCTGGAAGATGTGATCAGAATTGTCAAAGATAAGGCCGAGGTTGAAAAGGAAGCCATCATCAATCGGGTTGCTAAAATTGAGAAGGCTTGAAGAATTTCATGAATCACAGTCTTGAGGTCTTGAGGGTTTCATCTCAAAATATGAACGCCCTAGTGGATTGTCTGGAGAGGAACCATCAGAACAAAGATATGGTGATCATTGATGATATGCCGACCTCCAGCTCTGCTCCCCAAACTTCCAGGTGTAGAACTAGGCAGATGACCTGTGATTTGGAGATAAAGACTAAAGACATTCATCTGAAGCAAGAGAACAAAGACCTGAGAGAAGTCACTAAGGCTATGATGATGCTGGTCAAGGATGCAGAAGAGTCCATAAAAGTTTTTATTTGAAATGTAATTCAGGTCTTTGTCTGCCAATCTCTCGCTGGCTCTATGTTGTCCCTTTTCCTAGCTGTTGTGTTTTCTGTTGGTCTTTTGCATCTTTTCTGTCTTTGTTCTATTTTCTCTTGCTTCTTTCATGCTTATCTTTTCATATTGTAAGCGGGTTTCGGGTCCCTTAAAACCTGATTTTCCTTAATAAAAAACATAAAGCATTAGAAAACATGAAACCACCATCTACAATACTATATCATTAGTCACATCAAGGAATGTAACACATTCCATCATACCACTTCTCCGTATAGAATTGAGTGAAACCCAAACACACATAATATCAATTGTAGATTGCTCTAAGCACCAAAAATCTGAGAAATAATAAGTGTGTCGACTTGAATTTCATCCTTAGAATGCTACCTTCATGGTTTATGTCTCATTGTGTCCTAACTCCACTGTTCTTGGTTGCAGATGGCGTGCTCTTAGACAATGCACTGATAGCTTCCAAGATGGCAATGAAGAATGGACTGATAAATGGTAGTTAACAAATGCTATGATATGAAATACTACATGATTATGCTAAAATGATTATGCTATTTTGCTTCAAGATTAAAACTCAGGGATGCATAAGTTTTACAAATGATTTTCTTAAAAATACACTTGAAGTCTCTTGAAGTCTAACTCTCTCTCAACTGAAGCTCTTGATTTTATAGACCTTGAGAGGATGAGATGATGTGGCTTAGATCAACGGTCATGATCAGATCTGCAGATTTGGATGGTTGCGAGCAAAGGTGAAGGTTGAGAGAAAGGGGGAAGGAGAAGACAAGTGTCACTCATCTCACCTTGACTAGGTTGTTGACTGAGAGAATCTAGGGATGGTTGGAGAAGATTTAGGCATGATAGGACAAGTGGACTCAAGTCCTTCCTAAGATGTAGGGGGTGTTGGAGAGAATATAGGAAATGGTTATGAAATATGTGTACGTACACAATATTCATTGAATTTGGTGGTTGAAGATAAATGATGAATTAATATTTAAGAAATATTAATTTCCTTAGCCACATGATGGATGAGTTGGCAAAGGGAAGATGAAGTGGAGATGGAGGGTGAGTTCGAAAATAGATTTAAATAATTTAGAGGAATTATTTAATATTTGAGACTATAGGATAGGAGAATAACCATTAAATATTAGATATTTAATTGTTTGGAGAATATAATTAAATATTAGATATTTAATTAACTTGGTTAAAAGGATAATTAAATATTAGATATTTAATTAATTAGAAGAATAGGATAGATGAATTAATTAATAGAAAGATACGAAAATGAATTAAATAAATTAATCTTTTTAAATTAACTATTTAATAGAAGAATAATTATTAAATAAATATAAAATATTTATTTAATTGCTCATAGCCATTTTTAAGTGTATACATTTTGCCCCTCTTTGAAACAATGTTGAGACAACATTGTTTCAAAGATTAAATCAAGTCTCGATAGTGCGCTTGACGAAGATTAAAATCCTGATTTTTGGATATTGATTTGATGATGGTGCCCCCTCGAGAGATTGTTTGTGCATTAAAGACATGGATGATCTCTCGATAGAAGAAGAATTTTATATGAAAGATAGATGAGTGAATAGATTGCAGATTGATCAGATAAATTAGATTGATAAGATTGATTAGATTGAGATAAAATCTAGTTTCAGGAAGGACACATCCCGTATAAGACAAAAGATGATCAAAACGTCTGGTTTCAGGAAAGATATATCCTGTATAAGACTTGATAGATGATCAAAACGTCAGGTTTCAGGAAAGATATATCATGTATAAGACTCGATAGATGATCAAAGCGTCTGGTTTTAGGAAAGATATATCATGTATAAGACTTGATAGATGATAGTTGAATGAATGATGAAGATATTAAAGTGAAGAATGATTCCATTAGATGATAATACTGGTGCAGGTGCTGCAGGTGATCTAGGTGTTAGACCCACAGGCTAGAGAGGCAGTCATGACTCTTGACTTGAGTTGTATTGATGAGGCACTTGTATTTTTTATCCGATCTCATTGTATACTTGGAATTTTATTGCTTTTATGATGATTTTATATGCAAACATGGACTTTATATGATGATGATATTTATTATGCATGTTACTCTATTTTATGATCTATATGCATTGATTATATGGATGTAGTGATTAGATGGATGATGATATGATGATGATTTATCTTTCCTTGCTTTATGATAATGATCTACATGATGCAATGATAAATGTTTTTGATTTTGGATGCAAATGAAAATGATTACTAACTTAAATGATGCAATGATCTATATGGAAATGCAAATGAATGATTATGCAATATGCTAGTTGAGTGTTTTTTTATTTTTGATGCAATTTTGAAAATAATGTGAAAATGCAAATGCAATAATTGATTGACTATATGATTATGAGTCTAAGTGCAAAGATGCAATTAAATGAGATGAAATGATGATGCAAATAATAATGATGATACACTACATGATTAATGAAATGCACTTATGATGAATGCAAATTAATACAATTTTTGAAATGCAACTAAATGATTTGAAATGATTCTAAGGATGGATGCACCTAAAATGAGCAAATGCAAATTGTTTTTGCTTGTCCAAGTATACTCAATCATGATTTATGACCGTTGATCTATTAATGAAATGATATGCTTATAATGTAACTACCAATGAATGATTATAATACAAATGAATAATGGGCTAATCTAAAATGATCTAACTAAAAATTATACTGCCATTCTTCATATGTTATCTTGTAACAGTGCTTGATTTCATCATTGAGCTTTAAAATGTTGTAAGAAAATACAAGCAACTTGACATAAAGATTCAAGATGACCTAAGTATTTCTTAGATGGATTTTGATATAGCAAGTTAGTACAAGCAACTTGATATAATGGATCAAGTTGACCTAAGTATTGCTTGCAAAACAGACAAGGAGTATCTCCTTTCATGCATGACTTGGAAAGTCCTCCTTGATCTTTTGTCGATCATATCCTGAGACAAGTTCATACCATAGTAAGAGATAAACCACATACAACAATCAAAGAAAATAATCATGCCCCATCATAGCTTCTCTAGTCATGGACATCCTTGAGTCGCATAGAGTACATGATTAGCAATAAAATCAAGATATAAACATTGAATCTTGCATATCATTCACATGTTCTTATGGTCATCAACTAATATAATCATCTTGATGAATGATCTTTGATAATCCTTTATTACTTGTTGATCGATTCTTCATTTTCTAAGTTTCACGATTTAGTTGTTGATTAAATGCCTTGATTGATTTATTGCTTTGTTGCTCGTTATATGTTTCAAAATCCTAGGTGTTTTTGGTTTTTCCAAGTTTTTCGAATGTTTTGGGATTTTCAAAGATTCAAAAGATCATCTTAGCAAAACGAATTAGGATTTTGCCCCCAGTGGAAACAAAATTATTATGGATGTATGAATTGATCAAGATCCAAACCATGGCGGGATACAAATGCAGATATGATTGATTTTGATAAAATCTAAGACAGTGACTATGACAAGTATGTCAAAGATTGATAACCGTTGGTAAGCTGCATATTTCTTGCTAAATGGTTCAAAGCAAATGGATGCAAAAAATGGAATGGATAAGTTAGGATATGATGGATATGATGAAGTAGATAGGTGTGCAAAGCGATCTCATAGATGGAGGAACTTACTTCTTAGATAGCGCCTGTTTACCAAGTTTTCACTGTCTAAATTTATTGCATTTTTTCCATATTTTGTATTTTTTGGGGGGATTTTTTTTTAATTTTTAGTTTTTGGACATTTTGTGAAAATTTTTTATTTTGTTTTTAGAATTTTCTGATTTTTGAGAGATGAAACATGTCCTGCCATCAATTGATAAAGATAAGACTACCCAGAACAAAATCTAGCAGTCATACAGATCTATGTCATTGTTTTGATTTGTTCGATGATTGATAAGAATGTCTAGTTTCAAAGAGTGAGTACCCCGTGTAAGACCGATTTGTCTAGTTTCGAGTGTACGTATCCTTGTATAAGACATGTTGATGTTGATATATTTCAAGTGATGAATTGATTAACAAGACATGTGATCTGTTTGATTGCAGACTTCGATAGTTTTCCTGTTGTTGATATGATTTGATGGATTGTCCATGTTGTCATGCTTTGATTTTCAATTTTGTTCTTTTGATTTTTTTTTATTTTTTTATTTTTAGTTTTTTGAGATATTTTTATTTTTTTGAACTTTTTGGATTAGAAGAAAGATGTATTTGGTTACCCCAATGTATAGCAAGACAAGGAATGGATGAATTTTTGAGTTGAAGATGAATGGGTGAAAGATGGATGCATCTTATTATGGAACATGAAGAGACATGTCAAGAGCTTCTTAAAATCATATTTTTGTCCTTAATTTTGATCAAGATGAAGGATGGAAAAGGGGATATGGATAGAGATGATATATGAATAGCAGAAACAAGATCATAGATAGTGATAGATGATGAAAGAAATGAATAGTTAGGATAGATGGTGGACATTAGCATGAAGCAAGATCATAGATAGCACTGGATGAATTTAGATAGGGTAATGAATACTAGAGGAAGAATAATGGGAGATGTGGTGTGAAGAATAGAGTGGATGAAACTTTGACCCCAATTATAGAAGTCTCCATTTGTATAGAAGTGATATGTAAGATTGTCACAATATTTAGCACCACCTGAATAAGTGTTCCTGAACTTTTCAAAGATAGAGACCCAACCCACACTTAGAACCTTTGATAAATTCAACCAAACATATCTAGAAACTAGGAAATAGACTCAAAAGGGAAGAAGAATCCCAAACTGGATCAAGGTACTTATTCTTTGATTACCCATGTGTGTGTAATTGGGTTCATTCTGGCTCATATGATCATTGTAATCTTCAGAATCCAACGTGGCTAGCTACATGAGTTACCCTGACTTAAAAAGCATCCTGGATAGAGCCTCGCTGCCAGAAAGAATCCATAGCTCCAACAAGGTTATCACTATAATATCACAAATATTGCTCCATTGCCAGCCAGACGTCCATAGCCCCGATGGAGTTACTTGCATATTCCCATAGCCAAGCTTTTTCATATTTCTTCTTTTCTTTTTTGGATATTTCTTTTGCTGATCATTCTTTGGATCTTTTGTTATTGTCTTTTTCTTTTCTTATTTTGATTGCATTGGCTTGTAAGTAATGAAACTTACATGGGTTTGATAATTACAGTGGCACTGAAGCAAGATTTTAGATTTTCACTAGCCATGTCTTCGACTAAGAAATCACAATGATTTAGAGCAACTGATTAAGTGTATGAGATATAGTAATCAAAAGATGTTGGTACCAAGATACGATAATTGGTTCTTTTCTAGATTGAGTGTGTATCCCAAACAAAAGATAATGTTAAAGAGGAACAACCTCAGATACTGAAGTGTATCATGAATAGATATCTAGGAAATGGACCAAACATGAGATTCGAGCATGGGCAAGAATGTGACAAAATGACACAAATACCTATTTCATAGATGACAGATTTATGCAAAGGATTGAATGAAAGGGATGGAAGGATAGAAAATATGTGTTGGATAATAGATAGAATGTTTGAAGATTTGTGCGAGGATATATGGAAATGTATTCAAGATGAGTGTTGGTACACAACTTGAGAAGAGATGAATAGATGGACGAAAATTAAATTTTGGGACATAAGAACCCAAAATAGATAAAGGAAATGATGGAAGAATAGTTTTGAAAAGATGTTTAGATAGATGTTTGAAAGAAGTTCAAAGATGCATTCCTTTGTTGATATTTCTTATGGATCATTTGAGGTGATGGAATAGTGGATGGAGGGAAGTAAGGACACAAGATGGATGGAAGGGATGAATAGTTTGAATTTGGAATGAAAGGACCTAAAATGGATTTGGAGGATGAAGAGTTTGAATTTGGAATGAAAGGACCTAAAATGGATTTGGAGGATGAAGACTTTGACTTTGGAACAAAAGGACCTAAAATGGATTTGGAGGATGAAGAGTTTGAATTTGGAACGAAAGGACCTAAAATGGATTTGGAGGATGAAGAGTTTTCTTGATCTTGATCTTCACCTAGAGTAGGATCATTTGAGTTTTTTCTTTTCTCTTGATTTTGAATTACATTAGTGAAGGAGATGGAAGGGATATCATGCTCTTTCTTAGGAGGTGGATGTTGAATGGGACTCTTCTCTTGAGATAAAATGGGATCATCATGGATGGAATACCAAAATTTTAGGGGATTATCATAAGATTATTGATTGGTAGGATCTTGATAAAAAATGGAATTAGATTGGAGAGCCTGAAGTTCTGATACTAAAAGTAAAGTACAAATGCCAATAGCTAACAAGATGAGAGGGGGGGCTGAATCATACAAACTTAATCTTCCATAAAATCAACAGATTCAACCTCAGTAACTTATACTTCAGCAATATAACCAAAAAACTGCTAAACATGCTAACTCATGAACACATAAACATCATAACACTCATAACACCAGATTTAACGTGGAAACCCAAATAGGGAAAAACCACTGTGGGATTTCGGACCCATTAAGAAATATACTCTTCTAGAGTATGCTCGGTTAAAAGCAAATCATGTTAAAGATTACAAACACATTGCTAGATGTGACCCGATTAAGGGATTTCCCTCAGATCTGTTAGGATCTTCACTTTGTTAGAAGTGACCTTGTCAAAGGATTTCAAACACTCATTTAGAATGTTACCTTGCTAGAGAGTTTACAAATAAGACTGTTAAGTCCACTCGGTTAAGAGATTTTCTATCACTTACAAAATAACAGTAATAAAAATATATCTGCAACTTCACATCTGAAATGCTAAAGCAGATTCTTATTTGCTCAAAACAATCTAGTCATAGGACTTATCTTGTCCCTCTGTTGGGCTCCTTACTCTATTATTCAAACAGGTCTTCAAGCTTCTATTCTCGATAATCACTATGTAGCATCCCTGTGCTTACACTTGCCCGCATACATTGTTTATCAACAATTCCTTATTTATAAACAATTGCTAACCGCTTAATCTCCTTGATCACATTTCCCATGATCAATCTTAGCCATTAGATCTTCAATCTTGACTAGGTTCAATGTATCCTTCCAATCTAAAACTGTTTTACCTTGCCTCGGGACTTGCATTCCTTTCTTGGAACTTGCACAAGGTTATTGTGGTTTAATCTTAGCTGTAGATCTTCCTATCAATTTTCCTTTGCCATAGATCCTTAACAAACTTCATGCACGACATACCAATCATTTATACATCTCCAGCTAATCATTGTCCTTCATTAAATAATGCTTTTATCCATCCAATGCGATCTATCATAACTCAGTTGCAACTCGGTAAATACTAAAATTTACTTGGTAGACATTCCACCTTCATTAACTGATATCGATAACCTTAGGGTTTACCGACTAGGTTCCTTAGGGTTTACCAACTAGGTTCTTTGCTCAGTGACATAGTATAGTATTAACCTTACAATCAACAACATTTGTAGGATATCAAAACAATCTAAACATCATGATCTCATCATTGTCTAACTCGGTAATAGTTGCCCATTGAATAACTTATTTCTCCCTTTATTCATCACATTCTTTTTGTGTCTTTTACCAAGATCTTAATTCTCTTCAAATCAATCTTCTCAAGATATGGCAACATCATACTAAATCAGATAATCAATTT